>NC_134357.1:524857357-525104857 GCF_048569485.1 Anomaloglossus baeobatrachus
TCCTTCAGGCAGCGGTTGCCCACCTGTAGGACGGAGCCGTTTCGGCTCTATTATGAGGTATTATTTACCCACCCAGGGACTGCTTTTGGACGTCCCAATTGTCTGGGTCTCCCAATAAGGAGCGACAAAGAAGAAGGGAATTTTGTTTACTTACCGTAAATTCCTTTTCTTCTAGCTCCAATTGGGAGACCCAGCACCCGCCCCTGTTTTTGTGTACACATGTTGTTCATGTTGAATGGTTTCAGTTCTCCGATATTCCTTCGGATTGAATTTACTTTAAACCAGTTTATAATATTTTCCTCCTTCTTGCTTTTGCACCAAAACTGAGGAGCCCGTGGCAGCACGGGGGGTGTATAGGCTGAAGGGGAGGGGCTTTACACTTTTGGTGTAATACTTTGTGTGGCCTCCGGAGGCATAGCTATACACCCAATTGTCTGGGTCTCCCAATTGGAGCTAGAAGAAAAGGAATTTACGGTAAGTTAACAAAATTCCCTTCTTTCCAATAATGTTTTACTATTTTATTATACTTGTGGGCTTCATGCATCTTGTATATCCTTTAAGGATAATGAGTTCCTGACAAGATCCTGACAAGATCCGTAGGAAGAGACTTGAGACAGAGTACTCGCTCCTCACTTTTTACCAGATTTTTACCTGTGAATTGAGAATTGAGAATTTTGAGACTGAATGCTCATTCCTGGCAGAGAAAGAAGCATATTTCTGTAATAAGATATATTACAAGGTTGCTTATTTTCGTGTGTACTATTGATTTATGAGTGGGGAAGGTGAATGACAGTTAAAGGGGCTTTACACGCAGCGATATCCCTAGCGATATCGCTGGTGAAAGCACCCGCCCCCGTAGTTTGTGCGTCACGGGCAAATCGCTGCCCGTGGCACACAGTATCGTTAGGAGCCGTCACACGCACTTACCTGCCTAGCAACGTCACTGTGGCTGGCGAACCGCCTCCTTTCTAAGGGGGTGGTTCTTGTGGTGTCACAGCGACGTCACTAAGCGGCCGTCCAATAGAAGCGGAGGGACGGAGATGAGCGGCCGTAACATCCCGCCCACCTTCTTCCTTCCTCATTGCCGGCGGCCGCAGGTAAGCTGTAGTTCGTCGTTCCCGAGGTGTCACACATAGCAATGTGTGCTGCCTCGGGAACGACGAACAACTTGCGTCCTCGACAATCAAAGATTTTTTGGAAACGAGCGACGTGTCAACGATGGACGATTTGGTGAGTATTTTCCATCGTTAACGGCCGCTCGTTGGTGTCACATGCAACAACGACGCTAACGATGCCGGATGTGCGTCACAAAATCCGTGACCCCGGCGATATATCGTTAGATACGTCGTTGCGTGTAACGGGGCCTTTACTCTTTAAAATCTGCTGGTTCTACTAGTCTCCTGTGTGGCTCGGTCCTTGGTGGCTCCTCTCCAGTGGCTTACAGATCTTTCCCTAGACACGTGCGCAGGGAGAAACCTGTCACTGGAGGAGCGAGCAAGGAAGAAGCTGCCTATCCACTTTGCCTCCTATACACTATATTTTTTCCTGAAATGCTAGTGTTTCAGAATCAAACATACATGGCTGAAATCATACACGCGGTGTCTGATACATTCTGCCGGTGGATCAGCAGCATATTTGAGCTGTCAGATTCCCTTTAAAGTCGCCCCTCATTAGCATGTTAGTACGCCCCTGTGGGCATGCTATCATGCTAATGAATACGCAGCGTCACAGGATGATCTCACCTCTCCGCCGCCATCGCGTCCGACGGTGATTTCGGCTCAGTGCGCATGACCCCGGAGATTGGGTCATGCGCACTATGAAGCCAAGTGTACACATCCTGGCTTCAAACTGATGTAGTGCACGTGACCCCGGAGCTGAAATCCAGCGATGGCAGCGGAGAGGTGAGTGAGATCGTCATCTGATGCTGCGTATTAATTTGTATGATAGCACACCGACAGCTACTAACATGCTAATGACAGGCGACTGACCGGGGAACTAATGCCCAGGGGACTAATGCCCTCGCTCATTAGCATATGGTAAAAGATCTTTAGAAATACTTTTTCTAAAGACCTCTTTGTCTATGCTAGTGTATACAGGCATGGTTAGACAGGGATTAGCAATATGCACCCAGAACTGCTCGTGGTTCTGGGTGCAAATTGCACCTGACAGGTTCCCTTTAACTGCTTTCCCTTGCAGCACCAAACTTCTAATGTGCACTTTCTATCCATGCTAACTCATATCAGTTTTCGGAATCCTACTGTATATCACCATGGTAGGAGACAAAAACTAATTTTCCAGCTCTAATATGGTTCTGTCCCACTGTTCAGACCTGTTGGATTGAAATACAAAACCTTTTCTCTGCGTTGATTTAGAGGTGAAGGATCCAAGTAAGACACCCTAAGGCCGGTTTCACACATCCGGCTTTTTACCGTTTTGCCGGATCCGGCGCTCTCCCGTACAGTTAATACAGTACAATGACAGCGCAACAAGCGCTGGTCACATGCTGTCATGTGACCGGCGCATGTGACCCGGAAGTTACAGCGCTGTCATTGTACTGTATTATCTGTACGGGAGAACGCCGGATCCGGCAAAACGGTAAAAAGCCGGATGTGTGAAACCGGCCTAAGGAGTCAGTGTGAGGAAGCTGCCAGGCTTCCATGAAGAAACCTCATGGAGAGGTGTGTGGACTCACATTAGTGAATGTGTAGAGAGACTGCTAAATCTCCTGAGAGGAACGGATTGGGAATCCGTGTTAATCCGGACTGGAGTCAGTGTGATCGCTGATTCATCCACACTTAACTGGACTGGAAAACCGTGTTTTGTTTATTTTGCCTGGAAAGCCAGAAGAGACTCATGCTACTTTACAAAAGCGGTTTATGCGCCTGGTTTTTATAAACCTGATTTTCGGGAGGTTTAATGAACCAAGAATAGTCAATATTTTTATTTTTGCATGGTTCATAAAGACGGCTTTATTCTTAATTGTTGCACTATGAATTGAAGATTTATTTTGGTACTATTTGGGTTAAAAACAACAAAACAGAACAAAGTATATGGCCAAAATAATGATTATCTTTATTATATAGAATACAATAAAATTACAATTAAAAAGTGGTCAGACAGGTGTAGAGGACCAACTAGACCCGATATTCCATTCAATGTTGGTAAATTGCTTGCCAATTGATATAAGAAATAATTTATAAACCAAATGGCAATATATAAAGGGCAAAAATAAGTGACAGTAAAATAGCAGCCTACTACTGTATATTAAGAGGGGTATAAATTGTATATAATGGTATGTATACATTGGATAATACACTAAATTGCACTATAAAATAATTATAAAGATAAATTATAAAATATTATGAATTATAATAATTTATTATGAAATATAATAAAGTACTAGTGACTAAATTAACGAAGAATCAATATAAAATAATTTTATAAAGGGCAACGTGCTAATCACATTTGGGAATCAATTAGAACCTTTTGTAGTAGAAGGAAGGAAGAAAAAAAGTGCTAGGTGCAAAACATGTAGAATCCAAATTACGGTGTCCAAGTTTTAATTTCATTAAGAATATATAGGATACACATAGAGCTATGAAGCTGTTAATAGCGATTTAAATGGCCCAAAGCAAAGTATTAAGAAGGCTGAAATTAGAACGTCACTTACAAGGGTCTGTTTGCTCCTGCCACTCCGACATACGTTTCATGTATGACTTCTTCAGCGCTCACTATTTTTCGGTTAATAGCTTTTTTTATCGCTTTTTATACAGCTTTTTCAGATGCAGAATGAAAAAAAAAATAGCAATTCAGTTAATCTTTTTATATTTTTATTTTGCATGGTTCATAAATGATAAGACCAATTTATTCTTTGGATCAAAAAAATTACACCTATACCAAATTTCATAATTTTTTATGCTTTGGTACTTTTCCACACTAAAAACATTATTTTACAAAACTTAATTTGTTTTTGCATTTTAAAATTCTGAGAGCTGTAACTTTTTTTTTTTTTTTGCCCAATGCCCAAGGCTTGTTTTTTGTAAGATGATTTGGCATTTCATGTATACAATTTTTTTACATGTCTTTTTGATCACTTTTTATAACATTTGTGTGTGTCAGTTTGATGCGGCGATACTAATTATGTGAACTTTGTTTATTTTTGTTTTAACCCCTTCACCCCCGGCCACTAAAACACCCTAATGACTGGGCTATTTTTTGCACTTTTGACCAGTGTCAGTTTGACAGGTTATAACTCTGGTACGCGTCAACGGATCCCAGTGATTCTAACATTGTTTTTTTTTTCGTGACATATTGTACTTCATGATAGTAGTAAATTTAGGTTAATTATTTTTTTGCGTTTAATTTTGGAAATTTGGCGAAAATGTGGAAAACTTCGCAATTTTCAAACTTTGAAATTTTATACCCATAAATCCGAGAGATATGTCACACAAAATAGTTACTAAATAACATTTCCCACATGTCTACTTTACAATAGTGCAATTTTGGAAACATTTTTTTTCTTTTGTTAGGAAGTTAGAAGAGTTCAAAGTTCATCAGCAATTTTTCATTTTTCCAGCAAAATTTACAAAACCGTTTTTTGTTTAAGGACCACATCACTTTTGAAGTGACTTTGAGAGGCCTAGGTGACCGAAAATACCCAAAAGCGACACCATTCTAAAAACTGCACCCCTCACACTGCTCAAAACCACATTGAAGAAGTTAATTAACCTTTCAGGTGTTTCACAGGAACTAAAGCAATGTGGAAGGAAAAAAAATGAAAATTTTACTTATGTTTGTGTTAAAAAAAAGTTATTTACCCTTGTGAAAGTGCAAAATTTTATGGCTATCAGGGAAAATGCACCATAAAATTTATTGTGTAATTTGTCCTGAGGACGCCGATACCTCACATGTGGTGGAAATCAATTGTTTGGGTGCATGGCATGGCTCGGAAGTGAAGGAGCGCCAATCGAATTTTTGAAAGCAAAATTACCTGGACTCATTGGAGGCAGATGCAATCGAAGCAATGAAGACCTCAAACGACCTGGTGGCAGCAGGTAGGGGATGTCGGAAAGGGACAGTAGATGCCGAGGGGGAGATAGAGATCGCAGATCGGCAGGGAGAGAGGGACATGTCAGGGGGGCAGCACGGGTGTGCACAGGGGCAGCAGGATGCAGGTGTGGCGATCGGACAGCGACGGTGGTGTGGTACTACAAGTACCAGCAGGGGCACGGCACAGGTGGGGGCAGATAAATCGTAGATCAGCAGGGGGGCAGCTAGGGAGCATGCAGGGGTATCACACAATACTTACAGCGGCAGCAGGATGCAGGAACGGAGATCCGACAGCGGCGGTGATGTGGTACTACAAGTCCCAGCGGGTGCACAACCCAGAAATGCTGGGGCAGGGCTCTCCAGGCCAAAACAAGCCTGGGGAGGGGGTGTCACCACTAGGTCAGACCGCTACCCCTGCATGCTGATTGGAGCAATTGCGCATCTTAGCACGATCGCTCCAATCAGTGCTGCAGGGGGGGCACAGTGTTTGCTGGCCTCATAGCTGGATCTCACCGGATCACACTGTCTAGGGTCAAGCAAAGGTCCCCTGCTGTAAGAAACAGCAGGGGGCACTATTTGAAAGCCGTTGCTATGGCAACGGCAATCAAAGGAATTTTAGGCAGTAAAGTTACATTCCCTGGTCGTTAAGTCACGTAAAAATAGGACGTAATTTTACTGCCCATGGTCATGAAGGGGTTAAAAGAAATGCTGCATTTTTAGTGTCAAAACTTTTTTTATGATTGTTTTTTTTTCTGCTTTTGATCTTTTTGTACATTTTGTAGTTCTATTTCTTTTGCTTTTTCACTTGGTCCCACCCTGGGACATGAATATTTGTTACTTTGATTGTTGGTCTCATGCATTGCAGCACTCATGTACTGCAGTCCCTGAGACCTGTCAGTGTCTCACTGACTCTGCCTGTTAAACTCTGCTTGTAGCAACAGAGCACCATAACTTTAGGTCATCAGTTGATCCCAGGGTGCCATGGCAACTATTGGCACCCGCGATTACGATCATGAAGGGCCGTTAGTGTTAAAAGGGGTGTTTTGACCACCTAGATTCCAATGTCGCAATTGACCCGGCATGCAGGAGACTAGCGCCGACCCCGTTAGAGATGTCACTGGTCTCTGCCAGATATTGATACCGCTCTGTTGCGAGCTGAACACTGATCTGAGTTGACAGCAGGGTGGATGCTGTCTGTGTGCAGATTGAACAGTGCACAGTTTGCAGGGACCGATGAGCACAGTAATTTGAACCAGTGATTCCTTGCCAGTTTATTTTTCTATATTTGCCAACTATGCAGTTCCTGAAATCTGACGAGGCCTGGCACATTAAAGAAGGTGTCCACTATTTGGACAACTTCTTAAAGAAAAAAAAAGCACCAACAAAATCCTAGCCCTGTTTGTTTGCTCCACCATGTTTTTGTAGCGCCACTGAGACTCTCAGGGCACTACAAGGAACTGTATCCTCTTGGGGATGCAGGACCTACCCCCTGGGACCTGGAGTACCAGTGCCGATACCACCAAAGCACAGCTAAAATCCTAGTTCTCCACTCTACATTGGGCATAGAGGGTTAACCATGGTCACCATGGAAAGGAACGAGTCCCTGGGATTAGTCAGCCTAGTGGGAGGGGTCAGCTGTCAGAGAGTCTAGAGAAGGGTGGCACACAGGAGAGGTGTGCGGACGTGCCTGGGTCTGTGCAACGGTGACCCGGAGGCACAGGAGAGAGGTCGCCAGGTTGGGTACCGGAGATACCGCTGGGACCGGAGCACGCACAGGGCCCTAGATCAGGCGCCAGTTCTATACAGCTTGAGAAATAGCTGCCCAATGAGGACACCTTCATGGACTTCACCGAACCAAATAATCCGGGGGCATCAGCAGTAAATTAGGATCAGGTTCGGACACTTACCTCCCCACAGGGTCCGCACTGCCCGCCGTACGGAGAAGGAGACTGTACCCCAAAAGGGACAGTCGGGCCCCAAACGCTCCACGCTACGGGGACCCAATCAACAGAGAGTGCTGGGGACAGAGCAACCTGGGTCACTACATTTGCACTGATAATCCAAGGGACCTGAACCAGCAACCCCTGGGTCCAAGTGAATAGAGACTGTTAAAGACAACCCGGTATGGTCTCTGTTATTATCCCTCTTCATCTCCCATCCGTGGCCCTACCTGTGGAGGGCCTAACACCATTGCTGCAATCACCACCAGCTCTGGGAGTACCCACATTTAGCAGCGGTGGTTCTCTATCCTTAACAGCAACCCGCAGGTGGCGTCACATGACATTAACTATTCACCCCTGTAAATACCCCCTTTTACAAAAGAAGTCCCAGGGCATGGGACCAGGCAACGGCCACCAGAGTGAAATTCCCATTTGTCACCGCCTGGGACCGAGTACCCCCTTCCCTGGGCACCACATTTTGACAGCAATTTCCTTTGCACTTAGAACTACTGCCACATCAGTTCACTTCAGAGCAGGCCAAAGGGGCTTTTCTGATGTCGCACCTCTTTGGGGAGACTTTTGCTTGGATCAGTTTTCGATGAACCGACTCATATCGCTGTGGCTGTGTCCTCCTCCCTGCAGTTATGTCAAGGTGTACAGACAGTCAGCTGATATGCAGTTCAGTTCCGCACCCCCTCTTTGGCAGTTGACTGGAATAATCAGGTGGTGGTAGCCGCTTTTTGGGAAGGTTTATCCCGGAGGATAAAGGATGAACTGTCTGGCTATGATATTTCTGCTGTCTTGGACGTACTGATTTCCTTGGCTACCCGTGTCAACCTTAGGTTCAAGGTGCGATTGAAACGCCCATGCCGGTGTCCTCACACTCTCCTGCTCCCCTCCCCCCCACGAGCGCGTCTGTTTCCTTACCTGTCCAGTGGTCCCATCCCTGTCCCATGCTGCTGGCCTCAGGAGCATCTGTACTCCCAGCAGGCTTCCTGCCTCTACCCGTAGGGTGTGCCGTTGGCCATGCCCTCTTTCTTAAAGGGCCAGCATCCTCTTAAGCCAGAATTACCTCTCAGGTCAGCTGGGAGGCTGCAGGTACTTAAGGCGCATCTGTCCTATCGGTGCCTGGGCAACAAGTCTTACACATTGCTAGTTGTCAGGTCCTCTAGCGTTGTGCTGCTGCCTCTACTGCTGCTGTTACTCCATGCTAGTCCTGCTGCTGACATCTATTTTTATTCCAGTATGGTGCTGCTGTTTTACCTAACCTGCCACTGCTGCTACAAGCTGCCATATCAGCCACGATACCTAATGCCGCAAAGTATCCTCACCAGCTGCTGCTGCATTAATCCGTCCGTCCATCCTGGATGGAACCTTTACACCCGCTGCCACAAAGTATCCTGACCAGCTGCTGCTGCCGCATCCATCCATCCATCCCGGACGAAACCTCTACACCTGCTGCCGCTGTTAACTACCACCTGTGACTCGCTCCCGTTCCACTGGGCCCAGCCATCGCAGCACCAGTCTTCCAGAGTGGCACCTGGTCTCACACCTGCAGCATAACACCCTCACCATCAGGGGCTCTGGAGAAGACCAAGTGTGGGTTCATAGTCAAGCCCGTCTGGGTTTTCTATATGCTGCTACAGCTATCCATGGAGGTGAAACGTGATAGGGGATCTATACATCTGACTCCATCCATACAGAGGCCCACTGGTGTCCAAGTTTCACTCCTGCTCCTGAACCCTTGCAGGTCGACCATGTCGAGGTGTCGGAACACTGTCGAACAATGGGCCTGTGTTTCTACTGCAGAGCATTTCATCCATGCAGTGTCCCATGAGGCCAGGACCCTTCTGCCTACGGTCAATTGGAGGTGTGATCTTTGGCGAGAACAAATCCTCATTGACACTGTCTGTGTCCATACCGCAAGGTTATTCGGTTCTCTGAAATTGCCCACCTGGATACCGGATCTGCTGGGAACTTTGTTCAATAGGAGGTGGTGGATCGTTACCAGATGCCTTGATAGTGTCTTCCAGTGGAAGCAACACTCTGTACGGGACCTATATACTGCATTTCCCAGTGGAATTTCAAGTGGGAAGTTCACATGCAGAGAAGATATCTTTCCTGGTGCTTCTGAACTTGTCCTCGTTCTGCTTTGGCTCCGTATCCATGAGCCTGCAAAGGACTGGAAGTCTGGAGAGGTGCTTCACTGGGAGCAAAATTGCTGCAAAAGATGACTGGCTTCTGAAGCCCCAGTGATGACTAGCCTGAAGGCCAGTGCCATCTTCCTTTCAGGGTCCAGAAAGAAGCCCCTCGAGCAGCTGCCATCCAGTTTACCCCTTCCACCGGCCATGTCTTCAACTACCATCACTGAAGACCAGTTGCTGGAGAAAAGATTCCTTTAGGCCTGGTGAAGGGTGGGCGTAATAAGGGAGTACTGTAGTACCGGCGTTCCTACAGGGACGCCGACTTACTGCGCTGGCCGGGTTGCGTCCTCCCCCTCTGTCCTATGACCGTCCACGTGTTGTGAGGCTGCGTTCACTGGAGGTACTAGGGGGCATTCGCTTGGCTGCTAGAATGAGGCACACAGAAACACCTTTTCCTTTTAAAAGTTCAGCAGGTTTATTATAAGCAACATAAACCACACTTGGAGCATAAACACAAAGGCTCTTCCGGCTTAAAAGGAACATACACGGTATTACAGTCTGTTTTAACTGTGGTGTCGCCCACATTGAATTGGATACCTCCTTCACATTAGTATCCCACTGACCGTGGCCACTATTCACACACGGCTTTCAAGACCTTAACCTTCTCCAAAGGTTTTCTTTCCAGGACATTACAGCTCTCCATACACTGACCCTGGTCAGACGAAGCGAACCCTCTCTTCTCCCAGTTGGTCACTTCAGAGAGGCTTCATACCTCTATCCAGAGTTTAGTAACCTCTTCTCTTACAGGCCAGCACTCTCCATACTGGCTGCAGTCTCTCCACATGTCAAACACAGACTCCATTTTACCTTTATCATGTGACATAGCAGACACACACATGGGTGGGTATGTGGATAACCAGACCCATCCAGCACTCTGGCTATTTTTAAAAGGAACCTGACCCTTACTACATTACTACAAGTCCCAGAGTAAACATTAGATGTTTACATTGCAGAGGACTTCCTCCACTGCGATACATAGCAGCCTTTTACCACATAGGTGATCACTACCTCACAGTGTACTCCTGCTCCTTCCTCCTCCCTGGTCCTGTGCAGACCCCACAGGTCCTGTGGGTATGTGCTTAGGGCACACACAGACCGGGTCTCCTCTTAAAGGGCTGTTGCACCATTTCCCAGAAATCCCTCTTCATTGAGTATTTAAGGCACCCTTCCACTAAGGGAGGTGCCTGCACAACTCTCCTAGTCTTAAGCGGGCTTTACATGCTGCGAAATCGCCCGAGCGATCTCGTTGGGGTCACGGAATTTGTGACGCACATCTGGTCGCTTTAGCGATGTCTTTGCGTGTGACACCTATGAGCGATTTTGAATTGTTGCAAAAACTGATCGGTGTACGAAGTAGTTTGTCGCTCCTGCGGCAGCACACATCGCTATGTATGACACCGCAGGAACGAGGAACCTCACCTTACCTGCGGCCGTCGGCAATGAGGAAGGAAGGAGGTGGGAGGGATTTTACATCCCGCTCATCTCCGCCCCTCCGCTTCTATTGGGCGGCGGTTCAGTGACGCTGCTGTGAAGTCGCTGTGACGCTGAACGAACCGCCCCCTTAGAAAGGAGGCGGTTCGCCGGTCACAGCGACGTCGGTAGACAGGTAAGTAGTGTGATGGGTCCGCGCGATGTTGTGCGCCACAGGCAGCGATTTGCCCGTGTCACACAACCGATGGGGGCGGGTATGCACGCTAGCGCTATCGGTCACGATATCACAGCGTGTAAAGCGGCCTTTACAGTCTGCTAGCTATTTGTCAGATCCTGTTATCCCTGTGTCTGTCACCTGTACCTGCCTTCCATACCCACCGTCCCGTCTGCCTCAGTCCATCCTACTTGCATTTGAGTCCGTCTCCTTTCCTGGGGGTCAGCTGCCACAGTTCCAATTGTGTCGCCCTGGGCAAGCCAGGGGACACGGGTAACAACACCACCACACCCCACACTCCAGGTAGGCACATCTGCTAACCAGAAATCCTTGTTGCCTTCCTCCAGGAGTCTGTTGATGCACACCAGGGGGTGGGCCAGGCGGTTGGCTCCGCCCACCAAGGAGCTCACAGCTCTGGAGGCAGGAAGTTCCAGGCAGTCTAGTCAGGGAGGAGGAAGTGGAAGGAGTGAGGAGTAGCCCAGGCAGGGGCTAGAGTAAACAACCAGAAGTGAAAGCGAAGGAAAGGAAAGTGGAAAAGGAGGAAAGCAAGAAGTGGTGACAGCGCAGAGAGTGTGCAAAGCCTGAGAGCCCAGCTGTGTGTAGGGCTAGAACAGCAAGGTCAGCGACGGCGGTGACTGTCCGGAGGGGGACCGTTTGGAAGTTCCTGGAAGGACCCCGTTGGCTGTGTGCCCGGTGGTCTGGAGCAGTGTTCCGAAGGACAGTCAGCACCAGGGCAGGGGCCTCTCGGACCCCGGCAAGGCTAGGAGTCGCCAAATTTGCCGAATCCATCAGTGAAGGGGACGTAGATTCCCCCAACAACCAAGTCCCGATTGACGGCAACAGCCCGACCATTACCGGGGAGACACCGCCACCGCCAAGGCACCAGTTTCCCCAGGGCCAGCGCCTGCGGGCAAAGTGTAGAGCTCCTCCGGCCCAGATTGCAGTCGGGGAGCGGGTAACCGGAGGGAATCCACCGCTACCATCAGACAACACAGGTGCAAGGAAGAGAGACGTCACCGTCACCTACTGGGAGTGCAGGTGCAGCCGTCTGTGGGACCGTCCTACCAGCCGTTGGTTTACCGTACAAACTGTGTCCGTGTCTCAGGCTGAGTGAGTACCACAGTGCCGCAAGGCACAGCGCTGCCCCCGCGTCCCTGCGCCCTCCAGGCCCTACACTTTACATCTCTTCGCCGGGCCCCGGGATCACCAACCCCTACCCACGGAGGGGCAACACAACACCTGGCTGCTCCCATCACCATCCCCGGGACCCCCACACTGAGCAGCGGTGGTGCCATCACCACAACCGTGGGTGGCGTCACGAACTATAACCCCAACAAACACCCCCTTTCACTCACGGGCGAGGAGTGTCGCTCGAGACACCCCGGGATCCGGCCCACAGCTCGAGCCACCACTGAGCAGCTGCCGGACCCGAGCAGAAGGGGTGAGCGCGGTGTGCTGATACCCTCCTCCCCGCCCGCGACAACTTGGCGTCACGAACAGGATCTTACCGCTCTGCCGTCTGGTAGAGGTGCGCCTTGTTACCGCCGGAGGTATCCGGCAGAAAAATTTCAGAAGCCGCCATCTTTGGCGCGAAAAGTTCCCGCTCGAGCGTCTTCTCGAGCAGTAGAGGCGCGAAGGCCAAAACCCCGCCCCGAGAGAGGAGGGGCCGGAAAGAGCTAAGGGGGACGCGATGGCGGCTGGCGGCATGTAGTCGCCGCTATAAAAGCAGGGACGCCAGGACCTTGCAAGAAGACCGTTCCTGGAAGCAACCAGTGAAGACACCATGTGGATGCCGTCCCGAAACACCGTGGCCCCCGCACCGGGAACCGCAGCGTGGGTGGAGATCCGGACCGCGCAGCTCCACCTAAGGCTGCAGGTCAAGATGCAGCTCCTCTTGGAGGAGTGGGAGACCGACATGGCGGACGTTATAGCCACCGTGCGGAGACGCGAGGAGGAAGCGGAGGAAGGGAGGGTGAGTGACCCACGCCCCTATGTCCCGGAGGGACCGGTCGCTGCGGCTGAGGGACCCGGTCCAAGCCCTCTCCCCCCGTTGCCTCCCTCGCCACCCGTCCCGGAGGCCGTGACCCCGCCACTAGGCCCGCTACCACCGCAACCGGTAGCGATACCCAGCCCGTCCGCCCCAGCGGACCGACCTGTAGCCGGAGCCCGTAGCAAACCGGAGGCATTGCCTTGGAAGGCCCCGAAGATTGTGCCAGAGACAGTCCCCGAGCAGTTCCCCGAGCCGGAGCCGATGACCCGCTCCGAGCCGAAGGCCCAACTGCGGAAAGCCCCTGTGCCCATCCCCCACACCTCGGCTGAGGTGGCGCCGGGTTGTTGCTGCAAGGCAGCGCCCAAGGCCATGACACCGCGGGATACGCTACCCACCTTCCTGACAGTGGGTAACGTGCTGGATGTCCCACGGGGCTCAACCCGTGCGCCGGAGCCATACTGGGACAGGGAGCTGACCAAGATGGGCCTGGAGATCGCGGAGAGGGAGCGAAGCAAAGCCGAGCTGGTAGCCCGAGCCATTCGGGAAAAGGAGAACCTGCGGCAAGCGACCTTCCGTGTCCGGGGCCCGTTCTACGAGGGGCAGGTGAGGCGGTTTGATATCCGCCGGGGCTACGGGTTCATATACGAACCGGGCCTGGAGGCCGAGGTGTTTGTAGCCCGGCGGGATGTGCATGCTCACCTGCCCGAAGAGCATCCTGGCCGCAATCTGATACCGGGAGACATGGTGCGGTATACTCGGCACTGCGGAGAGAGGGGGTGGTTTGCCCTGGATGTAAAGCTGAGGGGCAGCCCGGAGAGCAGGGTGAGCCCTGCACCCCCTCCCTCGGATGAAGCAGCGAAAGGACCGGAGTAGGGCAGCGGATGCCCATTGCACCGTCCCCGTAGGGACCATCACTGGAGTTGTTGTTTGAAAAAGTTGAAAGAATGATAAGTGAAAATGATCCGAAGTTCACCTGATTCACCGTGTGATTTGCAACCGGCTGGAGCCGGCACCGTTGTCCCCGTGGGGACCGTTAAAAGTTAATGCATGGGAACTATCCATGGACAAGCCCGTGAACTCTGCAGGGCAACCACAAACGTTAGTGGCTTGTAAATATGTTGGGTACCGTTACCGTTTCCGCAATGCCGCCTCCGGAGAGGCAGGTTGGAGGGAGGGCCCTGAGCAGAGCAGGCCAGGGCCCAGCCACCAAAGGAACCGGTGGCTACCCTCTGGAGGGGAAGGACAGATCCCGCTCGGGTGACTTGTGCTGGACTGTGGGTCAAGGGGTGCTGCCTGGGTTTTAGGGGCAGCATCAGGGCTAGGTTGCTTGGGTGGGAGAGAGCGGAAACCGTGACCGTACACCGTTGAAACGTTAAAAGAAAATGTGCCTCCCGTCTTGGGAAGAATGTATTAAAAATGTTATGTATGTTATGTTTAACCCTGTTATCCCCTTTTTACAGAAAAATAAAACCGGTGTAGGACGGCAGCCCGCGGACGGTCTGCATTTTGCTAAGGGGGAATGTGTCGCCCTGGGCAAGCCAGGGGACACGGGTAACAACACCACCACACCCCACACTCCAGGTAGGCACATCTGCTAACCAGAAATCCTTGTTGCCTTCCTCCAGGAGTCTGTTGATGCACACCAGGGGGTGGGCCAGGCGGTTGGCTCCGCCCACCAAGGAGCTCACAGCTCTGGAGGCAGGAAGTTCCAGGCAGTCTAGTCAGGGAGGAGGAAGTGGAAGGAGTGAGGAGTAGCCCAGGCAGGGGCTAGAGTAAACAACCAGAAGTGAAAGCGAAGGAAAGGAAAGTGGAAAAGGAGGAAAGCAAGAAGTGGTGACAGCGCAGAGAGTGTGCAAAGCCTGAGAGCCCAGCTGTGTGTAGGGCTAGAACAGCAAGGTCAGCGACGGCGGTGACTGTCCGGAGGGGGACCGTTTGGAAGTTCCTGGAAGGACCCCGTTGGCTGTGTGCCCGGTGGTCTGGAGCAGTGTTCCGAAGGACAGTCAGCACCAGGGCAGGGGCCTCTCGGACCCCGGCAAGGCTAGGAGTCGCCAAATTTGCCGAATCCGTCAGTGAAGGGGACGTAGATTCCCCCAACAACCAAGTCCCGATTGACGGCAACAGCCCGACCATTACCGGGGAGACACCGCCACCGCCAAGGCACCAGTTTCCCCAGGGCCAGCGCCTGCGGGCAAAGTGTAGAGCTCCTCCGGCCCAGATTGCAGTCGGGGAGCGGGTAACCGGAGGGAATCCACCGCTACCATCAGACAACACAGGTGCAAGGAAGAGAGACGTCACCGTCACCTACCGGGAGTGCAGGTGCAGCCGTCTGTGGGACCGTCCTACCAGCCGTTGGTTTACCGTACAAACTGTGTCCGTGTCTCAGGCTGAGTGAGTACCACAGTGCCGCAAGGCACAGCGCTGCCCCCGCGTCCCTGCGCCCTCCAGGCCCTACACTTCACATCTCATCACCGGGCCCCGGGATCACCAACCCCTACCCACGGAGGGGCAACACAACACCTGGCTGCTCCCATCACCATCCCCGGGGTCCCCATCCAGAGCAGCGGTGGTGCAATCACCACAACCGTGGGTGGCGTCACGAACTATAACAATCCCCACACCCAACAAACCCCTTTCACTCACGGGCGAGGAGTGCCGCTCGAGACACCCCGGGATCCGGCCCACAGCTCGAGCCACCACTGAGCAGCTGCCGGACCCGAGCAGAAGGGGTGAGCGCGGTGTGCTGACACCCTCCTCCCCGCCCGCGACACAATCACTGCCCTGGGAGTGGTACCTGGCGTCTGCCACTTAGTTAAGCCTCCCCCACCCCCACTAAAGGGTAATTCCGAGTCCCCACTGTGGTCCAGTGCGTTCACTCTCACTCAATGCATCAAAAACACCAATGGCAGTGCACATTGCAGAGAGACACTGATTCACACACATCCTCTGAGCACAGCTCTGAACATGTCGTATACACACGGCTCTGCTCCGCACACATGGTACACACATGCTCCGCACACATGGTACACACACGGCTCTGCTCCGCACACATGGTACACACATGCTCCGCACACATGGTACACACACGGCTCTGCTCCGCACACATGGTACACACACGTCTCTGCTCCATCCACACTGTAAACCCCTCCCGACACCACATACACGTCATCCAGCACCATGACAACCAGCACAGCAGTTATGCACACACTGAGGAGCTGATCATGTGACCCCTGACTCCTCCCCTCCATGTGACATCATCACAGGTCCTGTAAGCACGGAGCAGCCATATATCTAGTGTGCGGCTCTGCAGGTGGAGGTATGTGGAGATTCCCCATTACTGGGTGCAGGGGGCATTAACTGTAGATTGCTTAACCCCTTTCCAATCAAGATCGTACTGGTACGCCCTATTTTTACGTGACTTAACAACCACAATTGCGGGACACAGGGCGCTGTGCACTCGCGGTCGCAGCCGGGGACTCGGCTTACCCGACAGACGAGTCTCTGCCCTTGCAGCCAGGGATGGTACCTGTGACGGCCTTGGTTGTTTAACCCCCTATCGCGACACTTATGGGACTGGGAGAGGGATTGTGCTCCCTCTCCCCTCTGATCGGGATGATGTACAGTAATCCAGAGGGCCCGATCATTGTCATGGTGACCCGAGGTCATAATGAGACCTCCAGGTCACCTGACTACGAAGTGCCTGTGTGATCATGCCTGCAGCGTCATCACACAGGCTTCCTCCGTGATGCTCTGACAGCTGCGATATCCTGCAGTGATCAAGCATTGCAGAACATTGCAGCTGTGATTAGAGTCCTGTGGGGTAATGTCCCATAAAGGGACTAAGTGAAAAGGTAAAAAAAAGTTTAAAAACAGTTAAAAAATGTTTTAAAAAAATCAAAAACAAAAAAAAATCCAATAACTAGTTATGTTTAAAAAAAAACCAAAAAACACATATTTCATATCGCCGCATCTGTAACAACCTAATCTATAAAATTGTTACACTAGTTAAACCTTTCAGTCAAAACGGTAAACAAATAAAAAATGTAGCAAAACCAGTCTTTCAACATACAGATTACAAAAAAAGTGGAATAAAATGCAATCAAAAAGTCATATATAAATAAAATTGGTACCGCTGAAAATGCCATCTTGTCCCGCAAAAAATAAGCCACCATACAGCTGCATCATCAAAATAATACAAAGGTTATCGCTCTCAGAATACAGAAAAGCAAAAACTGTTTTTTTCCTATAAAATAGCTTTTAAGGTGCAAAAGCGTAAAAAAAACCCCAATATAAATATGGTATCGCTGTAATCATACTGACCTGAAGAATAACACTCTCTTATTACTTTTACGGCACAGTGAATGGTGTAAATAAAAAAAAAAAAAAAACCACAACAAAGAAAACTATTCCTGAGTAGCTGTTTCTTCTTGATTCTGCCTCACAAAAAAAAGTGGAATAGAAAGCGATCAAAACTTATTATGTGACCAAAAATGGTACCAATAAAAACTCCAACTCATCCTGAAAAAAACAAGCTCTCACATGACTCGGCAGAAAAATAAAAAACCTATAGCCTAAGTTTTTTACCCACAATTTTGGAAAGGTGCCAACAATTCTATCTGGCCCATTTTTAGTGTTTTGTGTGAAATTATGTCCAATACACATAAAGGTGTAATTGAAATAATTTTCTGGGAAAAATTCTTCATTTTATGAAACAAGTTTAAAGGAAATCTGTCACCAGGTTTTCCCAGCTGAGGACACTCATGTATCTGCAGCATGAATTGACAGGACAGGAAGCCACGCCACATGTCAGTTTACGCTGCGGAGAAAAGAAGCACAGTGGGCTTGAGGTTTCTCTAAACCCATCCACTGTGCTTGTACTGTACAATGCAGTGTTTGGGACCCAAAAATATAAATATTTAAGGGGGACCAGTCCCCTTGCTGGGTGCATGACAGGAGAAAATGATATAAGGGGGCCCAGTGCCCTAGATGGGTGCATGACAGAAGCTAATGATATAAGGGGAAACAGTCCCCTTACTCGGTACATGACAGGAGGTAATGATATAAGGGGGCCTTGTCCCCTTGCTGGGTACATGACAGGAGGTAATGATATAAGGGGGCCTAGTCCCCTTGCTGGGTACATGACAGGAGGTAATGATATAAGGGAGCCTAGTCCCCTTGCTGGGTACATGACAGGAGGTAATGATATAAGGAGGACCACTGCCCTTGTTGGGTGTATTTCGCTGAGTCCTACATAGTCAGTGTGCAACTCTCCACTGTTAGCTTTTTCAGGCAGCGCTCACCCAGTTAATCAAGAAACTGCTCAGTATGCAAAATGAAGGCGTCGTAACGGTTCCCCACGCTCTGAGGGTATGTGCGCACGTTGCTTTTTACCTGCTTTTTACCTGCTTTTTTGCTGCTTTTTCTTCAGCGCTGTTTAATGCCACAATGGATGTGTTCTTCTATTCAAGCAAAGTCTATGGGAATTTGGGTTTCTTGTTCACACTATGTTGTTCAAAATGCTGCCTTTTTGTGGCAGAACTTTGGTCAAAAACTCAGCTTTGCAGTGCAAAACCCAAATGGCAAACACAATTGACATGTTGCTTCTTTGAAAAGCTGAGTTTTTGACCAAAGTTCTGCCTCAAAAAGGCAGCATTTTGAACAACATAGTGTGAACAAGAAACCCAAATTCCCATAGACTTTGCTTGAATAGAAGAACACATCCATTTTGGCATTAAACAGCGCAGAAGAATAGCCTGCAGCCTGACCATTCTAATTTTTCTTTCAGGTACAATTATTGCATTGATTTGGTTGTGGAACTAGTGGTGAGGTGATTTCTCCCAAATGTCCCAGTAGTCCTTTTTCAACGCTACAAAACCGTGCTACTATGAGCATCCTGTATAGCCTAAATGTGCTACTATGGCCTGCACCATTTCTGGAGTGGTCTCTCACTGGCAACATCTGGAACATCACTGGTCGGCAATTGCAAAGGAAGCTGCCAGCAGCAAATCTTGTTTGGCTGAGTTTACATGTCCTGTAGTCATCCGTTATCACAGATCTGTTAGAGATCCGTTTGCAAAAAAGTTGTGAAAACACAACCTTTTTGTCCTTTGTTAAATAACGGATGTCGGCCAGATCTGTTTTTAACATGTGGAGTCTATGGACAACGGATCCGTTAACAGATTGCTATTTATCGTCCATTTATAACGGATCCGTTAAGAAAACAATGGATCTGTTACAAATGCAAGTACAACAGATGGATAAATAGCAATCCGTTAACGGATCCATTTTCCATAGACTCCCATCTTAAAAATATGAATCCAGCAGAAATAAGTTTCCGAAAGGATCCATTCCAACGGATAACTACAGCACATGTGAACATAGCCTTAAATTGCCCTAGATCATTCATCAGACAATCATTAATAACCTTATTAATAACAGCCAAGGCTGATTAAATTGAGGTATTGTGAAAATTTTATGTTCATTTTGCTACCATTTGCAGATCAGTAACACGTCTCTCCATCTTGTGATTTCCATAATTTCCAGAATGTTCCTTCTTGGTGTTGCAATTTGAATGTTGAAAAAGTAAAGCAAATAATTTTAAACCCAACAAATTATGAACAACAAATGAACAAATATCAACACTATGAATAAATAAGCCATAAGACAATATCTTAAATATCGGCATAAGAAGTAAAAC
The DNA here is from genome assembly GCF_048569485.1 of Anomaloglossus baeobatrachus. NCBI lineage: Eukaryota > Metazoa > Chordata > Amphibia > Anura > Aromobatidae > Anomaloglossus > Anomaloglossus baeobatrachus. The sequence continues at coordinate 524,876,880 of NC_134357.1, forward strand.
TTCTGCGTTTGTAGTGTCATGTACAAGATATTCAACTCATGTTCCAGGCCATACGAAACAAGAGAATACATCACCTATACTTTAGATCTCCTTTTCCCCGATCATCTCCACTATTTTTATTATTACACCGGATTCTTTATGATGTTACATCGTCATCTTCTCCCCATTCAGGTCCCTACAATATCGGATCCTCTCACTGGAGAACTTCTATATAAGAGAATTTTCATGATTGAGCCATCAAGGATGGATAGGAACAGGGACAAGATGGCGGAGAGGATATTACACCTCACCCTAGAGATCCTCCTCCGGCTTACTGGAGAGGTGAGAGATTCTGATGATGTCACATTACATCATTCTTATCTATGGGATTAACAGATGGACAGAACTGGAGAGGTGAGGACTTTGTAAATGTCTGTAGTGAGATTTATTACTGTGTCTCTCCATAACCAGGATTACACAGTAGTGAAGAAGACCTCTAGTGAGCGCTGTCAGGCTCCTGTGTCTGACGGATGGGGAAGACCCCTGAGCCCAATCACGGGGCCTCCACCTCACCCCCTGATACATGAGGACATCAATGACCAGAAGATCCTAGAACTCACCTACAAGATGATTGAGCTGCTGACTGGAGAGGTGACACTGCTGGGAATGCTGGGACATTATACAGTAACACAATGAAGGGATCAGGGGATGACGGTATCATTCTATGTGTCAGGTTCCTATGAGGTGTCAGGATGTCGCCATCTATTTCTCCATGGAGGAGTGGGAGTATTTAGGAGGACACAAAGACCTGTACAATGACATCATGATGGAGGTTCCCCAGCCCCTCACATCACCAGGTAATAGACAGGACTAAATACACACGGCCTATAATTATCTGTATGTAAAGAATGAATTCAGTCCCTGTATGTGTCTCCTCCAGCTCTATCCAGTGAGAGGACAACACCAGAGAGATGTCCCCGTCCTCTTCTTCCACAGGACTGTAAACAAGAAAATCCCAGCGTTCCTCAGGATCATCAGGTAGATGGAGAGAAGGGGCCATGAAATCTCCCTATGATGTGTAGACGGCTGTGAAGATCTTGTGCTCAGTCTTGTTTTATCCTCCAGTATTTTATGTTTTATACTTGTGTAATGAGAATGGTGGAGATGGCAGGATTAGAGCTGATCATAGATGTGACTTCTCCATCTGTCTCCATCTGTCTGTGACTTTTACAATATTTGTTTCAGGGTGAAGATCTGACCCATATTAATACTACAGGGACATATGAGAGGGGTGATGAGCGGAGTACAGAGGAAATTCCTACAGATAACCGCACAGGTGAGTAGTAACCACTGATTCTATATGCACACAAACATGTCTGATTTTGCTTTTGTGAAAAATATATAACACACAGACGGTTTCAATGTAGGTTTTGATATTTTCTCACTTACTTAGACTTGAATGGTCTGTCTTCATTTGATTGCAGACAAGATCAATATTTGCAGAACTACTGCCTTAAATGTAACCTGACAACCATATAATGTAAATGGAGGTATATTAATATTCCGCACAGAGAAGTTGTCAGGAAAAAGAAGGATCAGGGTATCCGATTTAAACAGTCCCAATATTTATGTGCTCAAGAGAGCTAAATTGCCACTTGTGGTGTGTGACAGTGGTTAAAAGGAATCTGTCATCAGGTTTTTGCTGCCTCATCTGAGAGCATGATCTAGGAAAAGAGACACTGAATCCAAATAGTTTACTGCAGGAGTGAGGAACTTTTATCTGCTGGGTGCCATTTGGAAATTCAGAGCCGCACAAAATTATCAACGTGAAAATTACCTTGCTATCCTTGGCCAAACAATTAACTCAACCCTACAGTGGTGGCTGGAGCTTCTTCTCTTGGCTGCTGCTGTGATATTAGCGATATTGATCATGTTGCTTCTCGCAACTGCTTTACCAGGTTTATGTCGGCTGGGACTGCTGTATATTCATCACAGGAGATGTGGGGGCATATACATCACAGGGAAGAGCTGGGAGGAATAGACATCAGTGGGGATTTACACAGGAATGGGGAGGCTGGGGGGTATAGACATCACAGGAGACTTTGAGGGCATATACATCACTGCGGAGGGCTGGGAGGAATATATATCCCTAGGGAAGCTGGGGACATAGATATGGCTGTGGGGCAAAGACCTCACTGATGGTATATACATACATACATACATACATGACTGGATATATACATAGCTGCGGGGTCACAGACATAGCTGGGGGCCACAGATTTAGCTGGGAGGTATGTATATCGCTGAAAGGCATAAACATCACTGGGGGATATAATCATCCTGGGGGGCACATACATTACTGTTGGTATATACATATCTGGGGGACACAAACATCGCTGGGGGGCCCAGACAGCTTTGAGGATGCTGGGGGAGATAAAGACAGCCCCGGGGGCTCAAATAATACTTGTGGTGCTGGGGCAGCCACTCCTCTTCTGTGGGACGTGAGCATGCCCACAAAGTACATCCTCATGCTGGCACAGGCCAACATGAGGACATAATCCTCCAGTGTATTTATTGCAGCATTCAGCATTGAATGCTACGTGTGGGGTTTAAAGGGCGGGCAGCCAGCCTGAGTACTGTAGTTTACTGGGTACAGCGGCTCAACACAGAGTTTTTAGATTTAGAAATGCAGCAGAGCTGAGAAAGCTAACCCCACCCACACCAGGCCTTCTAGCAGTGAGCTGCTAATCACTGGAGGGGGGTATTGGCACAGGCAATGTAGTCCAAACAATGATATTGTCCTGGTACTAAAACAATTATTGCAAGTAAACAACAGCAGGCAGCTTGATAAGAGCCACATCACTGAAATCTGTGTTTTAACACCTACAGCATGCTGTTTTCAGATTACATAGTAAAAAAAATACTGATAGATTCCCTTTACTCCACTGAAAACACATGCACATTTGATTGAACCAAGCGTGTATGAGCAAGATGGATGAGGGGCAGTATCATCCAATTGATAGGTTCACTAATGTTATAAAATATCTACCTGATATTGAGTTTATTTTATCAAAAAATAAAAAAAACATCAGTTTTATTTTTGGCAGGCGATTGTATTAGAAGCTCGGAGGGATGTGCAATTTCAACCGATATTAAAACAGAAGACCATGTAAACATACCTAATATTTATGAGGAGCATAACATCAATTCAAAAGATCGATCATGTGAATTTCTTCAAGAAGTATTATCTTCTGATTCATCACAAACCATAAGGAAAAACAAAAGTCACAGGAGGGATCCTGAACATCACAAATCTTACACAGTGGAAAAGACACTCTCATGTAGAAAATGTGGGAAATGTTATATAGATAAATCAAGTCTTGTTACATACATGAGAAGTTCCAAAGGAGAGAAGCCATATTTATGCTCAGAATGTGGGAAATTTTTTAACCGAAAATCAAATCTTTTGAGACATGTGAATATGCATTCAGAGAAGAAGCGATTTTTATGTGTAGAATGCAGGAAATGTTTTACACAGAAATCAAATTTGGTTAAGCATCAAGCCCACACAAAAGAGACTTCATATTCATGTTCTGTATGTGGAAAATGTTTTACAGTAAGTTCAAAACTTGCTATACATCAAAGAATTCACACAGGGGAAAAACTATATTCATGTTCAGATTGTGACAAATCTTTTACAGAGCTATCACATCTAAATAAGCATGAGCTAATTCACACAGAGGAGAAGCCTTTTTCATGTCCACAATGTGGGAAATGTTTTAACCAAAAATCTAGTCTTGTTAGACATGAGACATGTCACACTGGAGAGAAGCCATTTTTATGTTTAGAATGTGGAAAATGTTTTACATATAATTCGGAGCTTGTTATACACCAGAGAATGCACACAGGGGAGAAGCCGTTTTCTTGTTCTCAATGTGGGAATTGTTTTAGCCAGAAATCGCATCTTGTTAGGCACACAAGAATTCACACAAGGGAGAAACTATATTCATGTTCTCAATGTGGAAAATGTTTTACAGAAAAATCACACTTTATTGAACATAAGAGAATTCACACAGGGGAGAAGCCATTTTCATGTTCACAATGTGGAAGATGTTTTAACCAAAAATCCATTCTTGTTAGACATAAGAGAACTTGTAACACATCTGACCAGTCACACCTAGAAATAGTAACATTGATATTATGAATATGGAAATGTACAGGAAAACTACATCTTATTATACATGAGACATCACACAGGGGTGAAGTCATTTTTATGGTGAAAATGTGAGACATGGTTTAACCAGAAATCAAATCTTGTTAGGGTAAGTGCACAGTGCACTTGAGGCCATTGTCAGTACTATTAGCTCAGATCGTATACTCCCTAAAGCAGTTTCCCATACATTTTGAATAAACATTATTCAGATGGTTTACTAACAGACAAAAATAAAATAAACACACTATTGGCCCTGATCTGGTGAATGGGGGCAAATGGCAATGTTAGAGGGGTTGTCCCCTTTCAAAGATTTCTTCAACGGCACAGTTCATTGTAAAATAACAAACTGCTTTACTTACCCGCCCTGGGTCCATCGCTATATCTCTGCCACAGGCCTGGTTTGTCTTGTTCAGCTGCAGCAGTGGCAAAGTACGCTTTCGATATGGGAGAAGACATTTTTATGTGCACAATATGGCAAGCATTTTAATTCGAAAACTAAGTTAAAGAAATTTCACGTTATTCACAAAAACTGAAGAGGAATTTAGAGCATAGAATTACATTTAGGAAAAGTTTTTAATCACTGATAAACATCTGTATTCCATAATTCTATGGACTCTGATAACACAGCCGTATGTAAAGAATATTTCACGTTGTTACATGTAATTACATGTCAAAACTTGTTAGTTACCAATTGTTCATACATTTTTGTTACTAACTTATATATAACTGTTTGCTTTAAAAACCTTGGACTATCTTTCTTTATTCTTTATACGCATACCCCAGGATAGCTGGTACTAGACATAGAATCAACTCGGAGATATAATACACTGATAAACCTGCGGGAAAGGGAGAAAAGGTAGCGTTATCTGAGCATAGCAAGTATGATATTAAGATGTAAGATGTAATGCTGAGTGGAGTGCTTCACTTGGTGAAGTTGTGCAGATAAGACACAACTTCATATACAGTGACAAGCAAAAGGGTATCAATGTTTTGAACTTGTCACTTTCAGGATCAATATCTCACCTTTAACTACAGCATTGAACGTAAGACTACCATTATTTTATAGAAAATCATTTTGACTATCTCATACATAAATTTGACCTAGAAACTATTTAGCATATTATTCAGCCCCTTGTCGTGTCACTCCATTGTTACTGTTTTGCTTCTTTAAAATGTAGATTTTAATTTTTATTTTATTAGTATTTTGTAAATCCATCTTTGGCTTTCAACACTGAATCCTTCTAGGCATGCTCTCAATCTGAATCAAGCATGATCAGTAATGTGATTGGGCGTTGATCCAGGAAACTAGTTTGATTGCCATATGTGGCATCGAGAAGGATTGTTTTCTCCTACTGTGGCTCTTAATGTCTGTCGCATGGTGTTTTTTGCCTTCCTCTGGATCGACATGTCAGGTTAGGTCAAGGGTTAAACTGTATGGACTTAAGTGTACCTTCAACCTTAACCACTATGAAACTGACACAACCAAAATTTGATCCCAGGTCCCTTCTACATGTTCTCAATGTTGGTGCATACTGCTTGACTCACTTAGGTATGTATACAGCGTTTTCTTCAACTTTACCCACAAGTTCGATTGGGTTGAGGTCTGGGGACTGTGGGTGCAATCCAGCCCCTCTATGTCATTGTCATTTAACCATTTCTTCACCAATCTTGATTTATGTTTTATGTCGTTGTCCTGCTGGAATTCTATGTCATCCTTTTCATACCCATAGTACTTGACTATGCAGAGTAATTAATCTTGTAGGATACCCACATATACCTCAGTATTGAGACCACCATCAATCCTGATCAAGTATCCAATGTCTTTTAGCTGTGAATCAAGACCATATCATTAGAGTTTCTCCACTGAACTTGACAATTCCTTCAACTACTCGATCCTTTAGCTCCTTTTTCCCTTGTTTCTTCCTGACCTATTTTCACCCATTAGAGTCTCTTCTATTGACTTATGTCTCATCTCTTTAAATCACTTGTTTTCAATATTCTATTGTCCATGTTTCGTACTTTTTTGTAAACTCGAGCCAACGCTTCTTATGATGATATTGAAGTTATAATATATATAATAATATTTATTCATTTATATAGCTCTATTGATTCCACAGCGCTTTACACACATTGACAACACTGTCCACATTGGGGCTTACAATCTAGAGTCCCTGTCTGTATGTCTTTAGAGTGTGGGAGGAAACCCACGTAAACAAGGGGAGAAAATACAAACTCCTTGCAGATGTCCTTGGTGGGATTTGAACCCAGGACCCCAGCGCTGCAAGACTGCAGTGCTAACCACTGAGCCACCACAAGACTGAAGTGCTAACCACTGAGCCACCGTGGCTTCTTTACATTTTTTCATGCCTCCATTCCAGACTTGTGTAATGTGCGTCGCATGGTGGTTGCATGGACGTCTGAAGACTGAATGAAGATTACAGTTCAACCTTATTGACTGTATATCTCTAGTGTGAAATTTAAAAGGAGGATAATTACGGCGTCTTACCAGCAGGCAGAGCTGGTACTGCTATAACTGCTCTTGTCATGTTGTGCTGATGCATCATAGGATTTATAGCAGAGCCTAAAAGAAAGAATGTGGGGTAAAATCTCAAAATGAAACTGGTGTCTAATAGTACCAAGCATAAGTCTGAACATCCGACACGTTAGTACACTATATAAAAAGAACTTTGTATTGTGATGGACAATTAGGTGAGGTTGCAAGGATGTAAAACATGCTGGATTGCTTAATTAAAGAGTAAAGGGTGCTTTACATGCTGCGACATCGCTAAAGATATATCGCCGGGCTCATGGTGTTTGTGACGCACATCCGGCGTCGTTAGCGACATCGCAGCATGTAACACCTCTTAGCGAGCTAAAACGATCGCAAAAGTGGTAAAAATCGTTGGTATTGGAGAGGTCGCTCCAACACCAAAAATCGTTGACAGGTGAGTAGCGAGGTTGTTTGTCGTTCCTGCGGCAGCACACATCGCTATGTGTGACACCGCAGGAACGAGGAAACTCACCGTACCTGCGTCACGCCGGCAATGAGGAAGAAAGGAGGTGGGCGGGATGTTTGGCCCGCTTATCTTTGCCCCTCCTCTGCTACTGGGCGGCCACTTAGTGACGTCGCTATGACGTCGAACGAACCGCCCCCTTAGAAAGGAGGCGGTTCACCGGTCACAGCGATGTCGCTAGGCAGGTAAGTAGTGTGACGGGTGTAAGCAATGTTGTGTGCCTCGGGCAGCGATTTGCCCGTGTCGCACAACCGACGGGGGCGGGTACGCTCGCTAGCGATATCGGTACCGATATCGCAGCTTGTAAAGTACCCTTAACTGTCATTTTACCCCTCCCCATAAATCAATAGTACACATGAAAATAAGGAACTTTGTAATATATCTTATTACAGAAATCCGCTTCTTTCTGCCAGGACTGAGCAATCATTCTCAAAATTCTCAATTCACAGGTAAAATCTGGTAAATAGTGAGGTGGGAGCACTCTGCCTCAAGTTCCTCCCTCCTCCCCTTTACATAGAATCTTGTCAACAACTCATTATCCTTAGGGTATGTGCCCACGATCAGGACTCACTGCGTCCTGGACGCAGCGGGTCCTGACCTGTGGGTCCGTGAGTCTCCTCCACAGGAGACCGCAGCTGCTTGTACCCATGATCAGGGTTCCATGCGCTGCGGTCTGTCGCTTATGTTCTCCCTATGGAGAACGCATTTCAATCCGCAGCAAACAATTGACATGCTGCGGTCTGGAAAGATGCACCGCAGGTCAGTGTTTGCTGCGGAAAAAACAAACACAGTCTGTATGGGATTTCTAGAATCCTATCCACTATGCTTATACTGTACAATGCAGGGTTTTAGACGCAGCTGAAGCATGCTGCATTTATTATATTCAAATAAAGAAAAGGGGGCAAGACAGGAAGATGCCGAAGAAGGAGGAATAAATGAGGGGACCCCACCCACAAAGGCCTACCCCCATTTCACCAGTCAATCAAAGTGCAGTGCATTTCTGCAACTTTGATTAAAGATATTTCTGCAGCCAAGCATTGGATCTTTCTGCAACTGTTATACCTGGATACAGCATCTTACCCGCCTGTATGGCACTGCCTTTACCTTATATAGCAAAATCCTGGTGGTTGGTTCTCTTTAAAGAATATACAAGGTGCATAAAGCCCAGGAGTATAATAAAATAGTAATACTTTATTGGAAAAGGTTAAAATACAAAATAGAGTTTAAAAATAAACAACGTGTCCTCTAGGGGGCAGTATCAGACCAAATATCAATAATGCTTCTTAATTAAATAGTGGAGGTAAGTTGTCATTGAACACAATCACATGAATTAGATACAGCTTACAATATGGAAACATTGGTAGATACAAGTGCATCTCAATAAATTAGAATATCATCAAAAAGTTCATTTATTTCAGTAATTCAATGCAAAAAGGGAAACACATATTATATAGTCATTACAAACAGTGATTTATTTCTGTTAATGTTGATGATTATGGCTTACAGCCAATGAAAACCCAAAAGTCATTATCTCAGAAAATTACAATATTATATAAGACCAACTGAAAAAAATGATTTTGATGAGTAAATTAAACATTGACAAATCCCCAGGGCCAGATGGCATTCATCCACGGATACTGAGGAAATTGAGCTCAGTAATTGACAGACCCCTGTATCTCATCTTCTTAGACTCTTGTAACAGAGTTAATGCCTCAGGATTGGAGGATTGCGGATTTGGTACCGATATTTAAGGAAGGTAAGAGGGTGGATCCAGGCAACTACTGTCCTGTAAGACTGACATCAGTAGTGTGCAAAGTTTTTGAGGGCATATTAAGAGATGACATGCAAAAATATATTGCAGAAAATAAAATAATAAGTGACAACCAGCATGGATTCATGAAAGATAAATCGTGTCTAACCAACATGTTGGGGTTCTATGAGGGGGTAAGTGCAAATCTGAATATTGGTAATGCAGCTGATGTGATTTATTTGGACTTTGCAAAGGCATTTGATACTGTACCACATAATAGCCTTATACTGAAGCTCCAGAAGCAAGGACTAGGAGAAACTATATGCAAATGGATAAGGAATTGGCTAAAAGAAACAAAGAGTAGTCATAAATGGTATGTTCTCTAAATGGGCTATAGTCAACAGTGGGGACCGCAGGGATCTGTGCTAGGACCGATTCTTTTTAATCTCTTTATTAATGACCTTGTGGATGGGATTGATAGTAAAGTTTTTGCTGATGACACCAAACTATGTAGCATATTAAAAACGGACCTTGATAGTACAATATTACAAAACAATCTGGATAAAATGTCAGAATGGGCAGATACTTGGCAAATGAGATTTAATGTTGATAAATGTAAAGTAATGCACCTAGGATGGAATAATCCTATAACTGCGTATACATGAAATGGAAGTAAACTCGGGACTACAGAACAGGAGAAGGGCTTGGGTGTTCTTTTTACAAATAGACTGAGCAGCAGTACTCAATGCCAAGCAGCAGCTGCTAAAGCAAACAAGATTTTAGAGCGTATAAAAAGAGAGATTAGATCCTGTGATCCCAACGTATTGTTACCCCTCTATAAATCACTTGTAAGGCCACATCTGGAATATGGGATCCAGTTTTGGGCTCCACATTTTAAAAAGGACATTCAGAAGTTAGTCAGTTGAAAGACGGGTAACTAGACTACTGCATGGAATGGTGGCCGCCCATATGATCAGAGGTTAAAAAAGTTGGAGTTATTTTTAGCTTAGAAAAAAGACGTCTCAGAGGAGATCTCATTTATATATATAAATACATGTGTGGTAAACATAAAGGACTGGCGCATGACTTATTCCTTCCAAAGACAATACTAAGGACCAGGGGGCATTCACTGCGAGTGGAAGAAAAGTGAGTCTGGCAGCTAAACAGTAAAGGGTTCTTTACAGTTAGAGCAGTCAGACTATGGAATGCCCTACTACAAGAGGAAGTAATGGCAGATACTATAATGGCTTTTAAGAAAGGGCTGGATGATTTCCTCAGTACACATAACATTGTCAGTTATAAATGACTTCATGACAATGTATAATTGGTGTAGGAAGGTTGAACTAAATCTTTCTTTTTTCAACCTCTGTAATTATAGGCACTTTTGTCGCATATGAAAATTTACAACATAAGTACAATCACGAGTTAGATAAGAGTGACAGAAGGCACTAAACACTGTTGTAAATACAAGTTACATTATGGAAATATTGGTAGATATGTCTGCTTGACCAAATAAAAAAGTCAATAATATCCACAGTGTGATGTAGACCAAGCAGAAAGAAACCAGCTATAATTGCTGCTGTCTCAAGTGGATGTTTACAGCCTCAATATAAAAGGTAAGTATACATTGCTACCAACCTGGCATAAAAAGTGATTGACAGTGTGGTGATAACGGCCCACACCCCGACATAGGTTTCTCCTAGCTTCTTCAGGGAGTGTGTCATAAATTACGTCACAGAATTTTATAAGATTGTGAAATGAAAACAAAAAATCTTGCGGATTTTCTTATAACATTTTATTTTAGCCTCAAAGTTTTAATTCACACAAGGGGTAATGGAAGAAAATGGACTGGACAATTTGTTGTGCAATTTTTACCAAATAGGGCAGCACCCTTATGTGGTTGAACACACTACTGTTTGAGTTTACGGCGGGGATCCGAAGGGAAGGAGCACAACTTGGGTTTAATGCAGGTTTTTAATAGATTGTTGGCACTATTAGCCGAGCCCCTGACATGCCAGATCAGCAGAAACACCTATAAGTGACACCATAGTGGAAATTTCACTACTTAAAGAATTAATCTAGGGGTGCAGTGAGTACTTTGAATCCACAAGTGCCTCACTGTGAAAGACTAGGAGGACTGAGAGGGAATAAATAACCACTATCATAAGTTTGAAAAAAATTATTCAAACAGGATCAGCTCAAATACAATAGTATGATCTTTATTCAGTACAAAAGATATAAATTTAAAATACATATAGAGCATAATCCAAGATTACAGGTTTAGGTAAAGACAGGTAATAGATAAAAAATCCAGTGCAAAAAGCAGTTAAGTCTGCACCATCACCATGGGAGATGAGAGTAAAGCCAGCCCTGGCATGTGATAGTTGAGGGTAAAATCCTAGTGGGAGTACACATGTCAGGTAGTAAAGGAAGCATAGCTACTTACCCATGGTGAAATCTAGTCAGACCAACAGCCACCGCACCCCAACGCGTTTCGTGGTCTTCCTCAGGGGACTGCGACATGATGTGTGACAAGAGGGGTCTATTTAACTGTGCCCCAAGAGAGTGACAGGCCGATCGCTCATTCAGGCCGCATGGAGGGGCGGAAACTCGACCAGAGCGTCCATCATCGGGCCGTTCCCGGAAGTGACGCGGGCATACACAGTGTCGTCACACTGCGCCCGCCTCATCCCGTTAAGGAAGCCGTCATTCAGGGTGCTCAGGAGGAGACCGCTCCATGCATGCGTGCCGCTGGCGCGGCCATCTTTAAAAAGAGCACAAAGAAGGGCAAATAGTGTTTGGGATATAGAATACAAATAAGTTTAATGAATAGCGCAAATAGTGTGGAGAGGAATAGGAAGGCCCTGAAGTATCAGAGATATATAAAGAGGATAGCACAGAAGCAATGTGTATAGTCCTAGGAGCGGTGAAAGGGAGGAGACAACCCCTCTCCCACCCACACTGCGACAGGTATGCGATCCATACATATACATATGTTTATCATCAAGTAGATCACCCTAAATTCATATCAAAACCGCATATCAGTCGCAGGGAGGGCAAAGAGGGGAGAAAGAAGTAGAAGATAGTAATAAAAGGGTCAAACCCCCCCAAAAATCAGCGCAACCAGTAACCTCAACCTTCTGTATGTATAGCTAGGAAAGGAAGAAAGAAATTATCAAAAGACAGGAATCCAGCATGATGAGGTCCACGACCCATATCCACAATTAGGGACAAGGTCGGAGGCCACAGCAGGCAGGATTCCAGCCCAATAATGGTGTCAAAGCCATACAATATATATATAAGTATGAAAAAATATCATAATTGTTACAGCATTTATAGCATCAACTGCATGTATATGTATAAAGAGGACAGTAACTGGCAGGGATCCGGCATGATGCGAGCCGCGATCCACCCCCACAATTGTGGAAGTGGAATCAAAGCCCGCAACAGGCCGAATCCCGGCCAAACACAACAATATGAAAAACATAATTAATATTCATTCAAAAAAGCGTCCGGTACATGTATAGAAAGAGTATCATGATTTTTCAGACTAATATGTCCTCATATTTCATGCTTGTAGTCAGAGCCGAATATCATATATCCCAATGAGATGTTTCGAAAAAGCCAATAGAGATAGAAATCCCTCTTGATCATGGATGAAATAGAAAAACTGACAATAAATAGAAAATAGAGATAGAGTTAAAACCAAATACAAAAAACACACACCATTAAAAAAAACAGAGGAGAAAGGAGATTATTACTGATATTTTTATATAAATTTTACAAGAAAGGGGCAAAAGATAACTTTTCATTTAGGACAGATGGTGTCATTGTTCCTAATGTTACGATCCAGTGGCATTCAAGTTTAGCCAGCGCTTTTTTATGATTACCACCTCTTATCCCTAATTTAAGTCTGTCTATCCCTCTCACTTTCAAGGAGGGAGGGGTTGCAGGCATGATGTAATTTGAAGTGTCAGGGGATGGTTTTGAGGGCCTCGAGATCAGACACCTCCCTTGCAGCAATGATGTCCCTGACATGCTCACGCACCCGGATGCGGAATTGCCTAGATGTTAATCCCACGTATGTCAACCCACATCCGCATCCGGCTGCGTAGATCACATACTCGGTGCTGCAATTAATGAAATGCCTGATCTCAAAGCTCCTCTTCTCATCCGCCGACACAAAGGTTTTTGTCCTTTCAATGTTGCGACATGATAGGCATGTTCCACAAGGGAAACATCCCCACCTAGGTGGTCCCACGTTGAAGGGAAAAGAGGTTTTCGGGGCATAGTGACTATGTACCAGTTGGCACTATTAGCCGAGCCCCTGACATGCCAGATCAGCAGAAACACCTATAAGTGACACCATAGTGGAAATTTCACTGCTTAAAGAATTATTCTAGGGGTGCAGTGAGTACTTTGAATCCACAAGTGCCTCACTGTATTTGATAACATTTTAGCGGTATATATTTTTTTTTATGAGCTGCACATTTTTTAGTTATACCAAAGTTAATAGGTGAAACTGGACTTATTCCGTAATTTGTCTCAAACGCGGTGATCCCCTATAGGTCATCAGTAACTCCTGTTTGGCCACACGGTATGGATGAGCAGCAAGGAGCAATATTCGGCTGTTGGAGCACACATTTTGTTACAATAGTTTGCGGGTGACATTTGCAGAGCCCGTAAGGTGCCAGAACAGCAGACAAGCCCCAAGAGTGACCCCATTGTATAAATTGCACCTCTCAATGAATTCATCTATGGCTGCAGTGACTATTATGTAGCATCCACGCCACACTTTCTTTTCTAGAGAATTGCAAATATGCTAGTTTAAAGCCCATACTTTGTGCCCCCAGATATTGTAATGCTCCCATATATTTTGCCCAGCTTCTGCTTCTGGAGACACACACCCGGTAAATTAATTGGGTTCTCCCAGTAATGCCAAACGTGGCAGCTCAAAATGAGGGGGGCATTTGGATTTGAATGCGGAGAATTTACTGTATTTTAATTTAGGGGTGGGAGCCATATCGCTTTTCCAAAGTCTTTGTTTTACCAGTAACATGAGAACCCTCGATATTTCTAGTCATAGATAACGGACCTGAGTGGTGACTGGTTTTGTGTATGTGACGCCCTGGGCAAGCCAGGGGTCACAGGTCACAACACCACCACACCCTACATCCCAGTAGGAACACCAAGGCTACTGAAATCCTTGTTGCCTTCCTCCAGGGGCTGATGTTCACACCAGGGGGTGGGCCAGGTGGTTGGCTCCGCCCACCGAGGAGTACACAACCCTGGAGGCGGGAAGAACCAGGCAGTTCAGTTAGGGTGGTGAAGGAGTAAACAACAAGAGAAGCTAAGTGAAGTGAAAGTGAAGTAGTAGTGGAGCAAAGAAGAGAAGAGTAAAAGTGTCAGTAAGAAAGCCTGAAGTTGGTCCGGCTAAGTGCAGGACAGTGTCAGCAAGGTCAGCAACAGCGGTGATTGTCTGGAGGGGGACTGCTCGGAGGTTGCTGGAAGGACTGCGGACGGGTAGTGGCCCGGCGGTCTGAAGCAGTATACAAAGGACAGTCAGCACCAAGGCAGGGGCCTCTCGGACCCCGGCAAGGCTAGGAGTCGCCATAATTTGCCGAATCCGTCAGTGAAGGGGACGTCTGTCTCCAAAAAACTAAGTCCCGATTGAAGACAACCGTCCAACCATTAGTGAGGAACACCGCCACCGCCAGGGCACCAGCTCCTGAGGGCCAGCGTCTGCGGGCAAAGTAGGGCTCCTCCAGCCCATATCCAAGCCGGGGAGCGGGTGACCGGTGGGAACCCATCGCTACCAACTTAGAAACATCAGGTGCAGGTCAGAGGGACATCACCGTTACCTACTGGGAGAACAACCGCAGCCGTCTGTGGGTACCCGTCCATCCAGCCGAGTGTTTTACCAAGAACTGTGTCCTGATTACTGGCTGAGTGAGTACCACAGTGCCGCAAGGCATATGTCAGGGCCAGGTGGACGGGCAGACCCAGGAGGTGGATCCACTGGGCCGAACTCCTAGATGGTGGTAAGGGGTCCGGTAGCTGGAGCACTATAGGCAGCAGAACAGTCCGTGCACAGGAGTATAACGGAGAAGTCCCTGGGACTACGGAGTCACTGGTGGTAGTCCGGGTGACGCAGCTCAGGTTCGGAAGCCGAGAAGATGTCAGGCGGGGTCCGGAACCTTTGGAGCGAGATGACAGGTCACCGCAGGGATCCGAGATGGTACGGACTGTCAGGATGGCAGATGGACTGCGTTCGGGGTTCGAGGTACCGCAGAACCGGATGGCGATGCAGGATCGGCTCTAGAAGATAGAGAGGTAAGTATCTCACAAAACACAAGGAGACCTGACTCCTAGCTTGGGAAAACACGAAGAACAGGCCCCGCTCCCTTGGACATTAACCTCCTATATACCCTGTGCCTATGTGCATCATTTCCTGTAATTAGACACTGGCCCTTTAAGAAAGGGTCAGTGACCGCGCGCGCGCCCTAATGCGCGTGCGCGCGGCGCGGGTGCCAGAAGCCAGGGAAGGAAGCTGAGAGGAGGACGCAGGGGAGCCGGCCAGGACCTGGGAAGCCGTCGGGCGCCGGGAGCGGAGACCAGGGGGCCTGGGAAGGACGGGCACCGGAGGTTGGAGAGCGGGGAGCAGGGCAGGTGAGCCGGGGAGCGGAGCTGAGGACCCGGGGAGGGTAGCCGAGGACCCGGGGAGCGTGACAGTACCCCCCCCCCACGCCCCCCTCCCCGCAACCGGGACATGAAGGCACGGATCAGAGGAGTGCCCACGTTCTCCCTGGGCTCCCAGGACCTATCCTCAGGACCATACCCCTCCCAGTCCACCAGGAAGAACTGCCGACCACGTACGGTCTTCATGGCCACGATATCCCTTACCGCATAGATGTCGTCCTCAGCAATAGGAGGAGGAGCCGGGCTGGCGGCAGCGGAGAAGGGACCAAGGACAACCGGCTTGAGCAGAGAGACGTGGAAGGAGTTGGGTATTCTCATTGTGGCCGGGAGCTGTAGTTTGTAGGAAACCTCATTGATCTTGCCGAGGACTTTAAACGGCCCGATGTAGCGAGGTCCCAGCTTGTAGGATGGTATCTTCAGTCGGATGTACTTGGAAGCAAGCCAGACGAGATCTCCCGGAGAGAAACACGGAGGATCCAGGCGTCTCTTGTCCGCGTGTCTCTTCATCCGCAGGGTTGCCCGTGCAAGGGACGCCTTAACTGAGTCCCAAATGGTAGTAAAGTCACGGAGTACTGCATCAGCAGCAGGGATGTCCGAGGACGAGGATACAGGCAATGGGACAGACGGCTGAAGTCCGTAGACGACATGGAAGGGAGAACTGGAGGAGGACTCACTGACGTGGTGGTTATGGGAGAATTCAGCCCAAGGAAGCAGCGTGGACCAGTCGTCGTGATGGGCGTTGACATAGTGACGTAAGAAAGAGGTCAATATTTGATTGACCCTCTCCACTTGGCCATTAGACTGAGGATGGTATGCAGATGAAAAGTCCAGAGTCACTCCTAGATGATTGCAGAGAGCCCTCCAGAAGCGGGAGGTGAACTGAGTTCCTCTATCGGATACGATGTGGGATGGAAAGCCATGCAAGCGGAAGATGTGATGTATGTAGGCGTCCGCGAGTTCTTGAGCAGAGGGCAATCCAGCCATAGGGACGAAATGAGCCATTTTAGAGAATCGATCCACCACGACCCATATGACTGTGTGTCCGGAGGACAATGGCAAGTCTGTAATAAAGTCCATCGCTATGTGTTGCCACGGAACTGAAGGTATCGGCAGAGGTAGAAGACGACCATATGGCAGGTGTTTGGGCGTCTTGTTCCTGGCACAAGAGGAGCAGGCAGAGACAAAAGCAGCGACGTCCGTGCGAAGGGATGGCCACCAGTAATGGCGTACAATCGCACCCCATGTTCTCTTCTGACCAGCATGACCGGCTGTTTTCGAGGCATGACCCCAGTATAACACTTTTTGCCTGTCTGTCTCAGAGACATAGGTCTTCCCGGGCGGTATCTGGGCCAGGGTGACAGGGGCCACCGGAATGATTTTGCTAGGACAGATGATGGGTTGGGTAGTCTCCTCCTCCTGCTCCATGGGCATGAAAGACCTGGACAAGGCATCAGCGCGTACATTCTTGTCCGCGGGTCGGAAATGGAGCTGGAAATCAAACCTGGCAAAGAATAAGGACCACCTGGCTTGCCGTGGGTTCAGTTGCTGAGCAGACCGCAGGTATTCCAGGTTCTTGTGGTCCGTGTAAATGATAACGGGGTACACTGCTCCTTCCAGAAGGTAGCGCCATTCCTCCAGAGCCAGTTTGACTGCCAAGAGCTCTCGGTCACCGATGGTGTAGTTGCGTTCAGGCGCTGAGAAGCTCTTGGAGAAGAATCCGCAAGTCACCATCTTCCCGGAGGAGGATTTCTGCATGAGCACTGCTCCGGCTCCTGAGGAGGAGGCATCCACCTCCAAGGTGAACTGGCGGTTTAACTCCGGACGGTGAAGTACAGGAGAGGAAGCAAATGCCCGCTTCAGCGAGCCAAACGCGGCGTCGGCCGCAGGTGACCAGTCTTTTGGTTTAGCCCCCTTCTTGGTCAAAGCGGAGAGAGGAGCAGTCAGAGTCGAGAAGTGAGGGATGAACTGGCGGTAGTAGTTGGCGAATCCCAGGAAGCGTTGGATTGCCTTCAGTCCAGAAGGAGGAGGCCAGTTGAGAATGGAGGAGACCTTCTTTGGATCCATCTGCAGTCCGGTATCAGAGATGATGTACCCCAGGAAGGGGAGAGAAGACTGCTCAAAGACACACTTCTCATACTTCGCGTACAGACGGTTCTCTCTCAGTCTCTGTAGAACCAGTTGCACGTTCTCTCTGTGGGTCTGGAGGTCCGGAGAGAAGACAAGGATGTCATCCAGATTGTCACGAACCACCGGGGGGGGTCACTCAGAAATCCCCCGCGCTGGCTACCAGTACGTCACAATCGGGGGGTAACAAGTGGGGGTCACCCCTCCTTTATACCTCCCGACCGACAGACAGAGCACGTGACGCGCTCTCTAGCGCCCCTCTTATAGTCAGGCCAATTATGGAATTGCCCGACAATAAGCAAGGAGGCCGCTATACTACTTATGCCGATTATTGAAGGGTCCCCGGTGAGAGTAGGGTATATATTCCCCCGACCTCCGCGGGCGGAATATATAAAACCTCCCCGAATCTCACTGGCCTCCCCACAATAATCCTTGGCACAACTCGCTGCCACCAACCGCTTCACGGTAACTATTAGCCGAACACACAGACGTGGGATTCAAGATCGAGATAACAGAACAGCCCAAGATTAATTATATAATTTAATCAGCCTAAAGCACACTAGAAACTACAATATATACAATAGGGAATCTACAGAATATACATATGTCAGAGTACAGTTACAGATAAAGCATGGTTTACAAACAGGCATACACAGTTCCCGCAGTTACCTTGTGCGTCTGGCCACAGGGGGGCGCTGTAGGCCAGGTTTCCAGGAACTCCCACAGATGTTTCCTACACGTGACCCCCAGCGAAAGAACACTGGAAAATGGCCGAAGTAGGGTTATCAACCTGGGCAAATCCAGGTCCCCTCCTACCTTAGTGACCTCAGAGGGAGCACTGCTCCACCCCTGACTGGAGTTATGGACAATCCACAACATGGAATATGGGCCATAACTTTGCCTGGGAGCGTCGTAGGCGGACGCCAACGCTCTCATTGTGACAGCTATGAATTTAGCTACAGAATGAGAGGACTCATGACTTGTCTACTAGTTCCACATTGGCTGATATCACGCCTGGGGTATTTCCCCAGGTCCTGCTCCCATAAAAAGGGTGTGCCAGCATCGTCCGCATGCGGGGACACCATTTTTATGGTTGCCATATTTATCGGAAATATGGCTTGCGAGATATGAACCATTTTTTACTGGAGTCGTTCTGTCTGGATACTTCCAAGCTTGCTAACTAGATAGCAGCCCCTACCACAGGGTCACGGCAGGGAGTCATCCTGTGTCCATTGTTCCCACATCACCTAATTTCCATATCATAGGAGATGGCCATGGGATGTGACACCTTCACAGATGCTGGACATTGAGAACAAGAAGGGAGGGGGGGCACTGCCAGGGAGTGATGAGAGCGATTATGACTTCCAGTCATAATTCCTCTTCATATCCCAGGATTTGCCTCACACCTCCCCCCTTTTGAGGGCGCTAGGGGGCAGCACACTCCGGTGTTCCCCCGTGCGCCCGTCCGCGACCTCTCCTTGTCGGGACAGCCCGTCTGCGTTACCGTGGTCACGGCCCCTTTTGTGGCGAATGGTGAAGTTGTATTGCTGGAGCGCAAGGCTCCATCGCAACAATCGCCCATTCGTCCCAGAGACGGTGTGCAACCAGCTGAGGGGATTGTGGTCCGTCTCCACGATGAAGTGGCGCCCGTATAGATAGGGTTGCAGACGCTGCAGGGCCCACACTATGGCCAGGCACTCCTTCTCCATCGTGGAATAGGCCACTTCCCTTGGTAACAGCTTCCTGCTCAGGTACAAGACTGGGTGCTCTTGGCTCGCAGAGTCCACCTGGCTGAGCACCGCACCGAGGCCGAAGTCACTGGCGTCGGTCTGTACTACAAACGGCCGCGTGAAGTCGGCTGCCTGTAGCACGGGCGGGCTGGACAGGGCGTCCTTTAGGGCCTGGAAGGCTGTCTCGCAGTCCATTGTCCAATCGACTGCAGAGGGCAGCTTCTTCTTGGTGAGGTCCGTCAAGGGCTTTGCCAGGCTACTATAGCGTGGAACAAACCTCCTATAGTACCCGGCGGTCCCTAAGAAGGACATCACCTGCTTCTTGGTCCTGGGGGTGGGCCAGGATGCGATGGCCTCCACTTTCTCAGGCTCGGGCTTCAGTGTTCTCCCGCCTACCCGGTGACCGAGGTACTGGACCTCGCTCATGGCCAGCTGACACTTTCCCGGCTTGATGGTCAAACCTGCCCGGTGGATCCGCCTGAGCACCTGTGCTAGATGCTCTAGGTGGTCCTCCCAGGTGGGACTGAAGACGGCAATGTCATCCAGGTACGCGGCCGCGTACCCTTCAAGTCCCTTGAGCAGGGTGTTGACCATCCGCTGGAAGGTGGCAGGGGCATTCCTCATCCCGAATGGCATCACCGTGGACTCGTACAGTCCAAATGGGGTAATAAAGGCAGAGCGTTCCCTGGCCTTGCGAGTCAGGGGGATCTGCCAATATCCCCGGCTCAGGTCCATGATGGTCAGGTACTGAGCCCCGGCCAACTGATCGAGCAGGTCATCGATGCGTGGCATTGGGTACGCATCGGCGACCGTGACAGCATTGAGCCCCCTGTAGTCCACGCAGAACCGAGTGGTTCTGTCCTTCTTAGGGACGAGGACTACAGGCGAGGCCCAAGCGCTGTTGGATGCCTGGATCACCCCCAGCTTCAGCATCTCGTCAATCTCCTGGCGCATGTGTTGCTGCACCTCCAGGGAGACCCGATATGCTGAACGCCGGATCGGGGGATGATCCCCAGTGTCCACGTGATGGACAGCCAAGTTAGTCCTTCCGGGCTGGTTGGTAAACAACCCCCGGAAGGGGTGTAGGGTGGCCCACAGCTGGGACCGTTGGTCTTCCAAGAGCTGGTGGCCAACCTCCACATCCTCAATGGATCCGCCTGCCCTAACCTGGGCTAGCATATCCAAGAGGGTTTCCGCTTCTCCCTCCTCGGGCAAGTTGCACACGGGGAGCGCACATGCCTCCCGCTCATGATGTGCCTTCATCATGTTCACATGGAAGGGCTTCCGCCTTCCACGGGCAGGGTCCAGGGTGACCAGGTACGTCACAGGGTTGAGCTGCTGGTACACGAGGTATGGGCCTTCCCAGGCTGCCTGAAGCTTGTCCTGTGGTACGGGGACCAGTACCCACACCTTTTGACCCACTTGGTAGGTCCTCTCACAAGCGTTCTGGTCGTACCAACGCTTCTGATCGGCCTGGGCTTGAGCCATATTGTCGTGTACCAGTTGCGTCAAGGCCTGCATTTTGTCCCGGAAGCGCATGACATACTCGATAACCGACACTCCAGGGGTGGCCAAATCCCCTTCCCAAGCCTCTTTCACCAGAGCCAGGGGGCCCCGCACACGTCGCCCGTACAGGAGCTCAAACGGTGAGAATCCTGTTGAGGCCCGTGGAACCTCCCGGTAAGCAAATAACAGGTGTGGGAGATACCGCTCCCAGTCACGCCCATGGGAGTCGACCAACATCTTAAGCATCTGCTTTAAGGTGCCATTAAACCGCTCGCACAGGCCATTAGTCTGTGGATGGTACGGGCTGGCCACCAGATGTCGCACCTGGACTTGCTTACAGAGGGCCTCCATCAGCTGGGACATGAATTGGGTCCCCCGGTCAGTGAGCATTTCCTGGGGAAAACCCACTCGGGAGAAAATCTCCAGCAATGCGGTGGCCACCTTGTCAGCCCGAATGGACGACAAGGCCACTGCTTCCGGGTACCGGGTGGCATAGTCCACTACCGTCAGTATGAAGCGTTTCCCGGAGCTGCTGGGGATGGCCAGCGGGCCGACCAGATCCACAGCCACCCTCCTGAAAGGCTCATCGATGATTGGCAGAGATACCAGTGGGGCTTTGGGGTGTGGCCCCGCCTTCCCCACTCTCTGACAGGTTTCACACGAACGGCAGTAGGCAGCCACATCGGCCCCCATTTTTGGCCAGTAGAAATGCTGGTTTAACCTGGCCTTGGTCTTAGCGATCCCTAGGTGTCCGGCCATCGGAATCTCATGTGCGATCCGCAACAACTCCGTCCGGAACGGATAGGGTACCACCAACTGTCGGTCCCTGGGCCACGCCTCCGGTGAACCCTGCTGGACCGTGGCCCGGTACAGCCGTCCTTGGTCCCAGACCACTCGCTCCGGGTCCGAGTCCGAGGGAGGCTGTGCCGCCTGCTCCTTAAGAGCTTTCAGGCTGTCGTCAGCTTCTAACGCTGCCTGAAACCCCTGACTAGATGTGGCCAGAATCGACGAGACTGTCACATCTTCGGTCAGTACCCCGGGACCTGTGTCCTGGCCTCCACCTGACTCGGCTGCCACTGGGTCAGAAGGGGAAGAGCTATCGGACCTCTGGGAGGCCCCTTGGCTTCCAGCACTCCCACTGCGGGTGACAGCGGCCACAGCCGCTGCGACCGTGGGTCGTGCCTGCTCCTCCTCCGTTCCTGACCAAGTCGCCGGTTCAGGCAGACCTACCTGGCTTCCTGACACCCCGGTTGTGGGGGAACCATGCACCGAGATCTTACCTGGGAGCACTTCCGCTCCTGGACCGGCCCCAATCTCACCTGCCTGTTCCCCTCCTGCAGCAACAGAACCCCGCTGTGAAATCTCTGGGGACCCCACATTTGCTGTGGTAGCCCCCACCCCACACACTGGTCCTCCCCCTGCAGCACCCTGCTCTCTGCTTATCCCTGCAGAGGGCAACAGATCCCAGCTCACAGGCTGATTACTTGTAGAGGCATTGTCACACCTTTCTCTGACCCCCTCCCCTGTCACAGCTGCAGCTGTGTGTGTGTCTATGGTGTCTGTGCAAGCAGAAATATCAGAGTTCACTCCCCCCTCTCTCACATCATTCATAGATAACACATTAACATTGTCAGGAGTCATGTCCGTACTGGCTGAAGGTTCAGCCCTTGGTGGGGGCCCAAACTGGGAGGTTATCTGCCCCAAATCTGTCCCAAGTAGCACCTTTGCGGGGATCCGATCAGTTACCCCCACCTCCCTCACCCCTCGCCCTGCGCCCCAGTCCACATAAATGTCAGCAACAGGCAGCGCCGGGTCAATGCCTCCAATCCCGGAGACAGCGAGGGTTTTTCCAGGGATCAAGTCTTGGGGGGACACCATCTCAGGCCGCACCAGAGTCACCTCCGAGGCGCTGTCTCGCAGTCCTATGGTCACAGACCGGCCGACGGTGACAGGTTGGAAGCTGTCCAGGGACCTACCACCACCCCCACCCACACAATACACCTTGGGCGGCCCTTGGGACGGGGACGGAGCCGGGGCCTTGGGACGCTGAGGGCACATGGCCTTGAAGTGTCCAGGTAGGTTGCACTGGTGGCACCGTCTTGGCTCTGCCACGGGCCTGGAGAGGGGAGTTGAGGGGGACACCCCCTGCAGTCTAGGGGCAGGTGGGGCAGTCGCAGAATTCATCTTACCCCCTCTCCAGGTGCTGCTGGTGGCTGCTCTCCTGGCCTCAGGAGCCCGATTGTTGGTGTAGTCATCGGCCAGGGCAGCTGTAGCCGTGGACCCCTTTGGCTTCTGGTCTCGGATGAACTGGCGGAGATCCTCAGGGCAGTTCCACAAGAGTTGCTCCGTGATGAACAAGTCCAGGATCTCCGGTCCGGTGGAAAGCTGCAGGCCTTGGGTCCAGTGGTCGGCAGCTCGGGCAAGTGCCCGCCTGTGGTCAGCCCAGGAGTCCTTTGGTCCCTTCTGTAGGCTCCGGAACTTCTTGCGGTAGGACTCTGGAGTGAGGTTGTACTGTTGGATCAGGGCCCGCTTGATGGTGTCGTAGCCCTGATCTGCCTCAGCAGGCAAGTCCCCAAGGATATCCAGGGCCTTACCCCTTAAACGGGGGGTCAGGTATTTGGCCCACTGGTCCTTGTCCAGATGGTGCTGCAGGCAAGTCCGTTCAAAAGCAGTCAAGAAAGAGTCCAAGTCTCCATCCTTCTCCAGCACTGGGAAGTCCTCAACACGGACCTTTGGAAGTTTGGTGTCTTGAAGGTCACGTGTGGCTGATGAGGGCCGGAGCTGAGCTAGCTGCAGCTGGTAGTCACGCTCTGCCTGGCGCTCTTCACGTGCTGCTTGCCGCTCCGCAGCCTCACGCACTGCTTGCCGCTCCGCAGCCTCAGCGTCACGCGCTGCCTGTCGCTCACGCTCGGCCATGAGTATCTCGTAGGTATCCCGGTCTCCAGCCTGGAGAAGGGCCATAGCCATTTGAAGAAGGCTATCCGAGCCTCCCAGGCTCGGTGGAATGGCACGTGGTGATCTGCGGCCCGCTGCGGAGCCTGGTGCTTCACTGTCCATTGCAGAGCGGAGGGCTGGCATCTGGCTCGTTGAGGACCCTTGGGTGAGCTGCTCCTCACCTTGTCCAGCAGTGCCAGGTTGTGCAATGTCCTCTGCAGAGCTGTTTTCTGGCGTCGAGCTCCTGGAGGACTCGTGGGCAACCTCCTCATTACTGTCCACAGCACCGTCCTCCCTCTCTTCGGCTCCTGCTTTAGCATTGGCCAGTTGCCTAGCTCTGCTCCTGGTGCCATCAGCCATTCTTGCAGACTTTTGGTCACTGACACAGAACTGACACCTGATGCCTCCACACACCTTACAGTATCTGCACTCTGACACTCTAGTGTTGAGCTAGTCTGAAGACCCCAGCAGCCACAGCTGCTGCAGGCAGTCTTTAGTGTCTGGGAGTATGGGTCTCACACTCACACACACTATTATCTCGATCCCACCGCTTTGCCACCAATATGTCACGAACCACCGGGGGGGGTCACTCAGAAATCCCCCGCGCTGGCTACCAGTACGTCACAATCGGGGGGTAACAAGTGGGGGTCACCCCTCCTTTATACCTCCCGACCGACAGACAGAGCACGTGACGCGCTCTCTAGCGCCCCTCTTATAGTCAGGCCAATTATGGAATTGCCCGACAATAAGCAAGGAGGCCGCTATACTACTTATGCCGATTATTGAAGGGTCCCCGGTGAGAGTAGGGTATATATTCCCCCGACCTCCGCGGGCGGAATATATAAAACCTCCCCGAATCTCACTGGCCTCCCCACAATAATCCTTGGCACAACTCGCTGCCACCAACCGCTTCACGGTAACTATTAGCCGAACACACAGACGTGGGATTCAAGATCGAGATAACAGAACAGCCCAAGATTAATTATATAATTTAATCAGCCTAAAGCACACTAGAAACTACAATATATACAATAGGGAATCTACAGAATATACATATGTCAGAGTACAGTTACAGATAAAGCATGGTTTACAAACAGGCATACACAGTTCCCGCAGTTACCTTGTGCGTCTGGCCACAGGGGGGCGCTGTAGGCCAGGTTTCCAGGAACTCCCACAGATGTTTCCTACACGTGACCCCCAGCGAAAGAACACTGGAAAATGGCCGAAGTAGGGTTATCAACCTGGGCAAATCCAGGTCCCCTCCTACCTTAGTGACCTCAGAGGGAGCACTGCTCCACCCCTGGCTGGAGTTATGGACAATCCACAACATGGAATATGGGCCATAACTTTGCCTGGGAGCGTCGTAGGCGGACGCCAACGCTCTCATTGTGACAGCTATGAATTTAGCTACAGAATGAGAGGACTCATGACTTGTCTACTAGTTCCACATTGGCTGATATCACGCCTGGGGTATTTCCCCAGGTCCTGCTCCCATAAAAAGGGTGTGCCAGCATCGTCCGCATGCGGGGACACCATTTTTATGGTTGCCATATTTATCGGAAATATGGCTTGCGAGATATGAACCATTTTTTACTGGAGTCGTTCTGTCTGGATACTTCCAAGCTTGCTAACTAGATAGCAGCCCCTACCACAGGGTCACGGCAGGGAGTCATCCTGTGTCCATTGTTCCCACATCACCTAATTTCCATATCATAGGAGATGGCCATGGGATGTGACACCTTCACAGATGCTGGACATTGAGAACAAGAAGGGAGGGGGGGCACTGCCAGGGAGTGATGAGAGCGATTATGACTTCCAGTCATAATTCCTCTTCATATCCCAGGATTTGCCTCACACAGATATACTACCACACAGAGGTAAAGAAGGTCCCGGAAGACGTCGTTCACCAGTTCTTGAAAGATGGCTGGGGCGTTACACAGGCCGAAGGGCATCACGCAGTATTCATAGTGCCCATCGCGAGTGTTGAACGCGGTCTTCCATTCGTCCCCAGAGCGGATGCGGACCAGATTGTAAGCACCCCGAAGATCCAGCTTGGTGAACACACGAGCTCCTCTAAGCCGGTCAAACAATTCAGGGATGAGCGGCAGAGGGTACTTGTTTTTTACGGTGATTTGATTCAAACCCCGGTAGTCTATGCATGGGCGTAAGTCGCCCTCTTTCTTCTTGACAAAGAAGAAACCTTCTCCAGCAGGAGAGGAGGATCTCCGGATGAATCCCTTTGCCAGGCTCTCTGTGATGTAAGTAGACATGGCCCTTGTTTCGGCTGGAGACAATGGATATATCCGTCCTCGAGGTGGTGTAGTTCCAGGGAGCAGGTCGATGGCACAATCGTAGGGACGATGTGGCGGAAGTACCTCGGATTCCTTTTTATCAAAGACGTCTGCAAAGGACCAATAGGCCGAGGGCAGCCCCGGTAGGTTCTCTGGAACCGGATGTCGTCGGATGGGTTGGATGGTCTTCAGGCACTTCTCATGGCACGAAGAGCCCCATC
Source organism: Anomaloglossus baeobatrachus (assembly GCF_048569485.1). NCBI lineage: Eukaryota > Metazoa > Chordata > Amphibia > Anura > Aromobatidae > Anomaloglossus > Anomaloglossus baeobatrachus. Next base: position 524,903,341 of record NC_134357.1, read on the forward strand.
GGGTGATTTCGCCAGTACCCCAGCTGACTGATGGTTCGTGTGTCCGCAACCAGGGAAGTCCCAGCAGGATTTGATGGGACATGTGTGGGAGGACGTAGAGAGCGATGTTCTCGGTGTGCAGGGCACCGATACGCAGTTCCACCGGCTTGGTGATCCAGGAGATGGTGTCAGAGAGGGGTCTCCCATCCACAGAGGCAATCACGAGGGGCTTGTCAAGTGGAGTAACAGGCACCTGGTACTTGTCCACCGTGGCCTGCTGGATGAAATTGCCTGCTGCCCCGGAATCGAGGTATGCCTCAGCCGTGAACCGCGTCTCTCCCGTTGTCACTTGCACAGTCCATGTAACCGGGTCTGAGAGAGTCCCAGCACCTAGGGTGGCCTCTCCTACCAACCCTAGGCTTTGGAGTTTCCCGGCCTCTCAGGACAGGAGCGTAGCAGGTGTGTGTCCTCTCCGCAGTAAAAGCAGAGGCCCTTGGCGAGCCGCTCAGCTCTACGTTGTTCAGACTGCCGCACTCTGTCGATCTGCATGGGCTCGTGGACGGGAACCCCAGCTGTCGAAGACTGAAGTACGGCGGGCTTCTGTGGAGGAGAGGAATGCCGTACCAGTCGTCTCTCACGGGACACTTCCTTGGATCGCTCCTGAAAGCGGATGTCCACTCGAGTCGCTAGGGTAATCAGGGCATCCAGGGTGGTCGGTACGTCACGACCCGCCAGCTCATCTTTAATTCATCCCGAGAGTCCTTCCCAAAAGGCGGCGGTTAGGGCCTCGTTGTTCCACCCGAGTTCCGAAGCCAAGGTGCGAAACCGGATTGCGTATTGGCCCACCGTCAGAGTCCCCTGACGCAGCCGGAGAAGAGACGAAGCAGACGCGGAGGCGCGTCCGGGCTCATCAAAGGTGCCACGGAATGCCTGCAGGAAGTCCTGGATGTTCGTGGTCACAGGATCCCCCTTCTCCCACAAGGGGTTCATCCACGCCAGTGCCTCACCCTCTAGATGGGACATGATGAAGGCGACCTTGGCTTGATCAGAGGCAAACAAATGCGGCAGCTGCGTGAAATGGAGGGAGCATTGGTTTAAGAATCCCCTGCAGGTCTTGGGGTCTCCGGCGTACCGGGGTGGTGAGGCCAAACGAAGTCTGGAAGAATCAGAAGAAGTCGCCACGGGAGCTGGAGCCGTGGCTTGACTAGTGGAGGCCCGGGATGCTGAAGACGTGACTGCCGCTTGTAGCGTGTTCAGGCGGGCGTCCACCGAAGTCATGAACTGCAGCATGCGGGTCTGAGTCTCACGCTGGCGTTGGAGTTCCTCCTTTACGGCTGCTAGTGCTGCAGCGGGATCCATGGCCTGTTCTTACTGTCAGGGCCAGGTGGACGGGCAGACCCAGGAGGTGGATCCACTGGGCCGAACTCCTAGATGGTGGTAAGGGGTCCGGTAGCTGGAGCACTATAGGCAGCAGAACAGTCCGTGCACAGGAGTATAACGGAGAAGTCCCTGGGACTACGGAGTCACTGGTGGTAGTCCGGGTGACGCAGCTCAGGTTCGGAAGCCGAGAAGATGTCAGGCGGGGTCCGGAACCTTTGGAGCGAGATGACAGGTCACCGCAGGGATCCGAGATGGTACGGACTGTCAGGATGGCAGATGGACTGCGTTCGGGGTTCGAGGTACCGCAGAACTGGATGGCGATGCAGGATCGGCTCTAGAAGATAGAGAGGTAAGTATCTCACAAAACACAAGGAGACCTGACTCCTAGCTTGGGAAAACACGAAGAACAGGCCCCGCTCCCTTGGACATTAACCCCATATATACCCTGTGCCTATGTGCATCATTTCCTGTAATTAGACACTGGCCCTTTAAGAAAGGGTCAGTGACCGCGCGCGCGCCCTAATGCGCGTGCGCGCGGCGCGGGTGCCAGAAGCCAGGGAAGGAAGCTGAGAGGAGGACGCAGGGGAGCCGGCCAGGACCTGGGAAGCCGTCGGGCGCCGGGAGCGGAGACCAGGGGGCCTGGGAAGGACGGGCACCGGAGGTTGGAGAGCGGGGAGCAGGGCAGGTGAGCCGGGGAGGGGAGCTGAGGACCCGGGGAGGGTAGCCGAGGACCCGGGGAGCGTGACAGCATAGCGCTGCCCCCGCGTCCCTGCGCCCATCCAGCCCTGCATCTCCCACCTCCTCACTGGGCCCCGGGATCACCAACCCCTACCCACGGAGTGGCAAAATAACAACTGGCTGCTCCACATCACCACTCCCGGGATCCCCGTATCGAGCAGCGGTGGTGCTAACAAATCACCACAACCGTGGGTGGCGTCACGGACAAAAGACTTTATCCCCAAAACCCAATCCCCTTTCACTCACGGGCGAGGAGCGCCGCTCGAGAACCCCCGGGATCCGGCCCACCGCTCGAGCCACCACTGAGCAGCAGCAGCCGGACCCGAGCAGTGGGGGTGAGCGCGGTGCCGTCACCCTCCTCCCCGCCCGCGACAACTTGGCGTCACGAACAGGATCTTACCGCTCTGCCGTTGGGTAGAGGTGCGCCTTGTGACCGCCGGAGGTATCCGGCTGAAAAATTCCAGAAGTCGCCATCTTTGGCGCGAAAAGTTCCCGCTCGAGCGTCTTCTCGAGTAGCAGAGGCGCGAAGGCCAAAACTCCGCCCCAATAAAGGAGGGGCCGGAAAGAAGCTAAGGGGGACGGAAACAAGATGTCTGCGCCCGACGGAGCCGCTGGAGGAGCGGCGGTCACAGCCGCAGTGGCACCCGCGGATGGGAATGGGCCTGCCCAGGTCCCGGCCGCACTGGCGGGAGGTGCCGCGGCCCCCGCGCTCGCTCAGGTCATGCCGTTCTCCTTGCCCTATGCGCCCGGAGCTGCCTGGCTACCGCAGTATGATGGGAAACCGGATGCCTTACAGGCCTTCCGGAAAAAGCTTAACCCGTTGCTAGAGCTGTACCCCCTGACCGATAAGCAACGGGCAGCGATAGTGCTAGGCCAGTTAACCGGTGCAGCGGAGCAGGAGGCGGAGACCTGGGCCGAGGGGGACCGGCTCGCTGTAGCCACTATCTTTGAGAAGCTACAGACTGCCTTCGAGACCCGGACTGAAGCTGAGCTGAGGATGCAGTTTTACCAGTGCCGGCAACGGGCTGTGGATAGCATTCGAGACTATGCTTTACGACTGCAAACCGCCCTCCACACGCTAAAGCGGGTGAATCCTATTAATGAGGCGGATAGCAACAAGATGTTAGTAGAGCAATTTGCGCAGGGGATGAGATCCCCTGAGGATCGTAAACAACTCCGGATGTGGGCCCTGGAACACCCTGATGTGGACTTTGCCGTGTTAAAGGAATGGGCCATTAAAGCACTACAGCCCCCAGCCTCAGAAGCCCTGGAGCCAGCCCATCGAGACGGCTCCTGTGGTGGTGGCCCCTGCCCTACCAACCTCTCCAACACCTGCAGCCCCAAGCAGCACTATGGAGGAGCTGGCAGCCCAGGTCCGTCGCATGGACGGAGACCTTGCCAAGATTCTTGCTGCACTCCAACCGTTGACCAGATCTCAGCCTTCAGCACCGATACAGCTTGCTGACGGCCCTGAAGATGTCCCCTGGATGCAGTGGAGAAGTGCTAACCACCCGCGGAGCAGACCTCCAACCTGCTACAAGTGCCGTAAGCCTGGGCATTACATCCGAGAGTGCCCGTTAAACGAGCAACCCCTGGGGCCCCGGGCCAATCCTCAGGAGTAGAACCCCGTGGCCCCTCGGACTGGCGGGACCGGTATATCGGGGCCCGACCCATCATTCCCGTGGTTGTGGACGGCATCCCGGTGATGGCTCTCTTGGACACTGGATCCCAGGTAACCACCATACCATATACTTTGTACGAGCGGTATTGGGGGACAGACGAGCTGGCACCCCCAGATACTAGTATAACGCTAATTGCTGCCAATGGACTCCCATTGACCCAAGTGGGGTATAAACAGGTGGCTATGACAGTGGGGCAAGCTGAACTGCAACACCAGGGTATGATTGTGATCATGAATGAACCCAGTGATCATAACCCGAAGATAGTGCTAGGAACCAATGTGATGGAGCACTGTATGGGTGATGTGTTGGCCCTACTGCAGCAGCTGGCCGCCACGGTGGCGGGGAGCCGACAGAGGGCTGTGCAGCGAGAGATCCGAGCCTTGATGTACCGCCAGCATGTAAACTCAACAGGAGGAGAGATTGGTGCAGTGAGAGTGATGGATGTGGCCCCGTTGCTTGTGCCCCCTAGGAGTGAGATGATGATTTGGTGTAGAGCAGCGGTAGGGCCTCAGGGGCGTGACTACCCTCCCATGATGGAGCCCATACCCTCTGAGCACTGGCCCACGGTAATGGCCGTCCGAGGGGTGGTAGACGTGAAGAAGGGGAGAGTGCCCGTGAGGGTGCTGAACTGTTGGGAGGAAGAAGTCAGGCTCCCCCGGTATGCCACCATTGCCAAGCTACTCACCCTAGATCCCCACACCATCCACGAAGCCAGTCCCTCAGTCTCCCCACCTACCAGCACTTCCCCGCCGCAAGGGGAGGTAAATGAGTGGCACCAACAGCTACACGTGGGCACTGATGATACCCTTACACATCACAAAGCAGGGGTATACAGGGTGGTGCGGGAGTACGAACAGGTTTTCAGCAAACATCCACTAGACTTTGGGCAGATCAAGGGGGTCCAACACCATATCCCCACCGGGGAACACCCCCCTATCAAAGAGAGGTACAGGCCTATTCCCCCTGCACATTATCAGTGTGCCAAAGATATGTTGAGGAATATGAAGGAGGCAGGGGTTATTCGGGACAGCTGTAGTCCCTGGGCCGCTCCGTTGGTACTGGTCAAGAAGAAGGATGGTACCATGCGAATGTGTGTGGACTACCGGAAGATTAATCAGATAACCCATAAAGATGCCTACCCACTGCCCCGTATTGAAGAGTCTTTGGCCGCACTGAGAACTGCAAATTACTTCTCCACCCTTGACCTCACCAGTGGGTACTGGCAAGTGGCCGTGGCCCCGGAAGATCGGGAGAAAACCGCCTTCACCACCCCGATGGGGCTCTGTGAATTCAATAGTATGCCGTTCAGGCTGTGCAATGCCCCAGGAACCTTCCAACGGCTGATGGAGTGCTGTCTGGGACACCTAAACTTCGAGACCGTCCTATTGTACTTGGATGATGTGATTGTTTACTCCCAGACATATGAAGCCCATCTGGAGCACCTGGCCGAGGTGTTCGCGTCCCTTGCCAAATACGGGATGAAGTTGAAGCCCTCTAAGTGCCACCTGCTGAAACCCAGAGTGCAGTACCTGGGGCACGTGGTGAGTGCAGAAGGTGTTGCACCTGACCCTGAGAAGATCACTGCCATCCAGGGCTGTCCGAGACCAACCACCGTGAGGGAAGTAAGGCAGTTTCTGGGTCTGGTGGGGTACTACCGGCGCTTTATCAAAGGGTACACGAAGATGGCTGCCCCCATGCAAGATCTCCTCGTGGGACAGACCAAAGGTGGTAGACCCATCGGAGCCCCACTGGTGTGGGAAGAAAAGCATGAGGAATCCTTCTACCAGCTGAAAGCGGCCTTGACCGGAGAAGAGGTCCTAGCGTATCCTGACTATGGCTGCCCGTTCATCCTCTACACAGACGCCAGCAATGTGGGACTAGGAGCAGTCCTCTCCCAGGTCCAGGATGGGAAGGAGAAAGTGATTGCTTATGCTAGCCGGAAGCTTCGGCCAACTGAAAGGAACCCTGAGAACTACAGCTCCTTCAAGCTCGAGCTTCTGGCATTGGTATGGGCTATCACAGAGAGGTTCCGCCACTACTTGGCTGCAGCAAAATTCACCGCTTTCACGGACAACAATCCGTTGACTCACCTGGATACGGCCAAGTTGGGCGCGTTGGAGCAGCGGTGGGTGGCCCGGCTAGCCAACTATGACTTCACCATCAAGTACCGTGCTGGTCGTGTCAACATTAATGCTGATGCACTCTCCAGAATGCCCCATTTGTCAGAAGAAGGGTGCAAGGATGATGACCTCGAGGAGATCGAGTTGCCTGCATTTCACCAGCCATCAACTGAGAGGGTACAGGTACACCAACAACGGGTGGACTTGGACCCACGGCCCAGTCAAGAGTGGCAGGAAGCTCAAAACCAGGCGCCGGCTGTCCGCCTCGTCAAGACCCTGGTGGAACAAGGTGCTGTTGGGATAGACCCTGCCGCCCCGGCTGAAGCCCAGCGCTTGTGGAAAGAACGGAAACGGCTGTATCTACATCAAGGGAAGCTGTACCGTGAGCTGATCAACCCGAAGACTCATGAGAAAATCTGCCAGTTGGTTATTCCCCAAGCTGATGTAGCTACTGTTTTGCGGGCTTACCATGATGGTGCCGGGCACTTCGGGTGGAAAAAGCTGGAGATGCTGTTGAGAGAGCGGTTCTACTTGAGTGGGATGCGGGAGTCGGTAGAAGCCTGGTGCCGGGAGTGTGGCCCTTGCACGCTGAGGAGGAAGGACGAGACCAGCCAGAGGGTGCCCCTGCACCCAATCATCACACATCAGCCGCTGGAACTGGTTGCCCTAGACCATGTCAAGCTCACCCCCAGCCGAAGTGGGTACGCCTACGCGTTGACCATCGTTGACCACTATTCAAGATTCATGGTGGTTGTCCCCGTTAAGGACCTAACTGGTCGAACTGCCGCTCGAGCGTTCCAGGCTTATTTCTGCCGACCACATGGATATCCAGAAAAGGTGCTTACTGACCAAGGCCCGGCTTTTGAAGCGGAGGTGTTCCACGAGTTCTGCCAGTTGTACGGCTGTAAGAAGATCCGGACCACCCCTTACCATGACCAGACCAACGGCATGTGTGAGAAGATGAACCACTTGGTCCTGGGACTCCTCAAGACGCTACCGCTGGAAGAGCAGAACCTGTGGCTGGAAAAGCTACCCGACTTGGTCGATATGTACAACAATATCCCATCCAGTTCCACAAAGTGCACCCCAGCATATCTGATGAGGGCTCGCCCCGGCCGCTTGCAGGTGGACCTGGAGATGGGGTTGGAGGCCCCGGAAGCCCTCCCTTCCACAGCTGGATGGGAAACTCGGCGGAGAGCACAATACCGGCAGATTCAAGAATATGTCGAGAAGAACTTGAGTCGGAGTCGAGAACTGCAGGAGCAGGGCTTTAACTAAAAGGCGTCTGCTTGCCCTTTCCAGCCCGGGGATGTCGTCCTGAAGCGGAAGAGGAAAACCCACAAGCTGGATGACCAATGGGAACAGAACCCGTACGTCATACAGCCCACCGGATGGGAAGATGGGAAGGCCTACCAAATTAGTCGTGACCAAAGAGGCACTTTGGCCACAGTTTCCCGGGACCATTTGAAAAGGTGCCCACCAGCATTGAGGGCGATGGCTGAAGTACCAGTTCCTCCACCAGTGGAGAAGGCAGAAGAGGTGATCCACACTGTGATGGGTGACTTCCCAGCAAACTGGCCTACACAGAACGGCGCGGTGATTCTTCCAGTGATACTGTTCCCACAACCTGTGGATGAAGAAGTGGTGGAAGCGGTCAACCGTGAACCAGAACCAGTGCCAGTACCCAGGGATGAACCTGTGCCCAGCTCCCCTATGCCTCCGCCTACCCCACATGATAGCAGGGAGGAGGAACCAGTTGTTCCCTCTAACCCACTGCCCAGTCCTACTGACACCGGACCCCGGAGGTCCACCCGCTCCAACCTAGGTAGACCCCCACTTAGGTACAGGGAGACCGTCCTTTAACCCCTTCAGCCCCCGGGCACTTTCCGTTTTTGTTTTTTGCTCCCCTTCTTCTGAGAGGCGTAACATTTTTATTTTTCCATCAATCTTGCCATATGAGGGCTTGTTTTTTGCGGGACGAGTTGTACTTTTAAATGAAACCATAAGTTTTACCATATAGTGTACTGGAAAACGGCAAAAAAATTCCAAGTGCGGAAAAATTGCAAAAAAAGTGTGATCGTACAATAGTTTTTGGGATATTTTATTCACTGTGTTCACTATATGGTAAAACTGAGGTATCTATGTGATGCCTCAGGTCGGTGCGAGTTTGTAGACACCAAACATGTATAGGTTTACTTGTATCTAAGGGGTTAAAAAAAATTCACAAGTTTGTCCAATAAAAGTGGCGCACGTTTTGCGCCATTTTCCGAAACACGTAGCGTTCTTATTTTTAAGGATCTATGGCTCAGTGATGGCTTATTTTTTGCGTCTCGAGCTGACGTTTATAATGGTACAATTTTTGCGCAGATGCTACGTTTTGATCGCCTGTTATTGCATTTTGCGTAAAACTTGCGGCGACCAAAAAACGTAATTTTGGCGTTTGGAATTTTTTTGCGACTACGCCGTTTACCAATCAGATTAATTGATTTTATATTTTGATAGATCGGGCATTTCTGAACGCTGCGATACCAAATATGTGTATATTTATTTATTTATTAACCCTTTAATTTTCAATGGGGGGAAAGGGGGGTGATTTGAACTTTTAGGTTTTTTTTTTTTTTTTTTATTTTTTAAAACTTTTTTTTTTACTTTTTTTTTTATTTTACTAGTCCCCCTAGGGGGCTATAGCGATCAGCAATCCGATTGCTGATCGCTATCTGCTGATCACAGCTATACCGCTGTAATCAGCAGATTCAGTCACTTTGGTTTTCCCTCTGCTCTCGGCCGAGGGAAAATGAAAGTGAAACATCGTAGCAGCAGGCGTCATCACATGACCCTGTGCTACGATGGCAACCACCGATAGTCACGTGATAACACACGTGACTTCCGGTGGGGGCGGCGGTGAGTAACAAACATGGCCGCGCGCATTTAAATCTTGCTGCCAGACTTTGGCAGCAAGATTTAAGGGGTTAATGGCCGCGGGTGGAAGCGATTCCACCCGCGGCTAGTAGGCACACATGTCAGCTGTTGAAAACAGCTGATATGTGTGCCGATCCACGCCGCCTGCCCGCGGCAGGGGGCGGGGCTTAACGGGACACGATCCTGGACGGATAGATCCGTCCAAGGTCGTGAAGGGGTTAAGGAGGGGGATCAGTAAGTCAGTTGTGTTTGTTTGAAAGTTGAAAAAGTTTACAAAGTTTGAAATGATGAAAAATGATTAACCGAGAAGTTACCTGATTCTCTGTGATTGAGCCGGCACCGTTGTCCCCGTGGGGACCGTTTAAAAAGTTAGCATGGGAGCTATCCATGGACAAGCCCGTGAACTTGCAGGGCAACCACAAACATTAGGTGGCTTGTAAATAAGTTGTTTTACCGTACCGTTTCCGCATTGCCGCCTCCGGAGAGGCAGGTTGGAGGGAGGACCCTCAGCAGAGCAGGCTGGGGCCCAGCCACCACAGGAGCCGGTGGCTACCCTCTGGAGGGGAAGGACAGATCCCGCTCGGGTGACTTGTGCTGGACTGGGGTAAAGGGGTGCTGCCTGGGCTTTAGGGGCAGCATCAGGGCCAGGTTGCTTGGGTGGGAGAGAGCGGAAACCGTACCCGTAAAACCGTTTAGTAACGTTTAAGAAATGAACCTCCCGCTGTGGGATGATGCCATAATTTATATTGATGTTACCGTTTTCTTTTTATATATTTTCAGAAAAATAAAACCGGTGTTGGACGGGCAGCCCGCGGACGGTCTGCATTTTGCTAAGGGGGAATGTGACGCCCTGGGCAAGCCAGGGGTCACAGGTCACAACACCACCACACCCTACATCCCAGTAGGAACACCAAGGCTACTGAAATCCTTGTTGCCTTCCTCCAGGGGCTGATGTTCACACCAGGGGGTGGGCCAGGCGGTTGGCTCCGCCCACCGAGGAGTACACAACCCTGGAGGCGGGAAGAACCAGGCAGTTCAGTTAGGGAGGTGAAGGAGTAAACAACAAGAGAAGCTAAGTGAAGTGAAAGTGAAGTAGTAGTGGAGCAAAGAAGAGAAGAGTAAAAGTGTCAGTAAGAAAGCCTGAAGTTGGTCCGGCTAAGTGCAGGACAGTGTCAGCAAGGTCAGCAACAGCGGTGATTGTCTGGAGGGGGACTGCTCGGAGGTTGCTGGAAGGACCGCGGACGGGTAGTGGCCCGGCGGTCTGGAGCAGTATACAAAGGACAGTCAGCACCAAGGCAGGGGCCTCTCGGACCCCGGCAAGACTAGGAGTCACCATAATTTGCCGAATCCGTCAGTGAAGGGGACGTCTGTCTCCAAAAAACTAAGTCCCGATTGAAGACAACCGTCCAACCATTAGTGAGGAACACCGCCACCGCCAGGGCACCAGCTCCTCAGGGCCAGCGTCTGCGGGCAAAGTAGGGCTCCTCCGGCCCATATCCAAGCCGGGGAGCGGGTTACCGGTGGGAACCCATCGCTACCAACTTAGAAACATCAGGTGCAGGTCAGAGGGACATCACCGTTACCTACTGGGAGAACAACCGCAGCCGTCTGTGGGTACCCGTCCATCCAGCCGAGTGTTTTACCAAGAACTGTGTCCTGATTACTGGCTGAGTAAGTACCACAGTGCCGCAAGGCATAGCGCTGCCCCCGCGTCCCTGCGCCCATCCAGCCCTGCATCTCCCACCTCCTCACTGGGCCCCGGGATCACCAACCCCTACCCACTGAGGGGCAAAATAACAACTGGCTGCTCCACATCACCACTCCCGGGATCCCCGTATCGAGCAGCGGTGGTGCTAACAAATCACCACAACCGTGGGTGGCGTCACGGACAATAGACTTTATCCCCAAAACCCAATCCCCTTTCACTCACGGGCGAGGAGCGCCGCTCGAGAACCCCCGGGATCCGGCCCACCGCTCGAGCCACCACTGAGCAGCAGCAGCCGGACCCGAGCAGTGGGGGTGAGCGCGGTGCCGTCACCCTCCTCCCCACCCGCGACATGTAGTTACGGTTTTTATTATTAGCATTTTCTGGTACAACTTTTTTTTAGCAGTTTTTTACTATAAGGCTGAGATCACATTCTTGTGTTCTACACTCAGCACTTATGTCAAGGTTTCCACAAAAATTAAATTCAGATTAATCCCCGATAGAACCACTCACTATAATTAGGCAAATGGAGACACCTTGGACTTAAGGCTGCTTTACACGCAGAGACATCGCTAGCGATGTCCCTGGTGAAATCACCCGCCGTCGGTTGTGCGTCACGGACAAATCACTGCCCGTGGCACACAACACCGCTAGGACCCGTCACACATACTTATCTGCCTAGCGATGTCACTGTGGCCGGCGACCCGGCTCCTTTCTAAGGGGGCGGTTTGTGCGACGTCACAGTGACGTGACACGGCAGCCGTCCAATAGAAGCGGAGGGGCGGAGAGCAGCCGAAAGAAAGTGACGCCCATCTCGTTGCCGGAGGACGTAGGTAAGGTGTTGTTCCTCGTTCCTGGGGTGTCACACGTAGCGATGTGTGCTGCCTCAGGAACGACGAACAACCTGCGTCCTGCAACAGCAACAATATTTGGGATTAGAACGACGTGTCAACAATCAACGATTAAGTGAGTAATTTTGATCATTAGCGGTCATTCGTACGTTTCACATGCAACGACGTCGCTAACGAGGCTCGATGTGCGTCATGAATTCCGTGACCCCAATGACATCTCGTTAGCGATGTCATTGCGTGTAAAGCCCCCTTTAGTTTGGCTCCTGTTCTGGTGATGTCCATCTTTTTGTTGACCGCACTTGTGCACTAATAAGATGCCTAGAATGATGGGACACCACTGGTGCAGAGACCAAACGGAAACCAAAAGTGTCTCCATCTGTCACATTATGCTGAGTAGTTTTGTAAGGGGTATTGTCTGAATCTTGTTTTTTTGGGAAATGCATGGAAACCCTTTTTAAGCGCTCAGTGTAGAGCACAGGATAAAAGTGAGCCGAGGATTATTGCAATTTTCGGGAGGCTAAGGCTATGTTCGCACGTTGCGTTTTTTACCGCGTTTCTGCAGCGTTTTTGGCAGCAGCGTTTTTGGGCAAAAATGCATGCATTTTTGATTTCCAGCAAAGTCTATGGGAAAAGCAGAAATCCTGTCTGCACTTTGCTTTTTGTTCAGCAGCGTTTAATTTGCATATTTGTGGTCAAAAACCATGCTGAAAAAGAAGCAGCATGTCAGTTGTTTTTGCCATTTCTGCAGCGTTTCCTTAACATTGGAGTCAATGAGAAATGTCAAAAAGCAACCAAAATCACAATTCCTGCGTTTTTCATGCTTTTTACCTGCTTTTCAACTGCGTTTTTGGCTCCAAAAACGCATGCTTTTCTGGCATAAAATTAATGGGTTCTAATGTTCCTTTACACACACACAATAACCGAAAATTTAAATGCTAAAAAATAATAAACTTTAGCTATTTTTCTGTTAAAATGTGCATAACCACTATTATTACATTTAAATTGATAATTTCCCATTTAATTTTATTAAAAGTTAATTTTATAATTTTTTTCTCTTTTTTCAATCTTTTTGACTATTTCAACTTTATTTCTCAGTGTCTTGATCTCAAAAACGCATCTGCAGAAACGCAGGTGAAAACGCAGGTAAAAAGCGCTAAAAACGCACTAAAAACGCGGTAAAAACGCATGCGTTTTTAGCGCTAAAAAATTGTCAAAAGCCATTTGGTCAAAAACCAAGGGAAGGAAAACGTGCAGAATAAACTGCAGGTACACCGACGCAACGTGCGAACATAGCCTTAGTGAACCAAGAATAGTTTTTATTTTTATTTTCGTGGTTCATCAAGATGGCTTCAGTCTTAATTGTGGCACTATGAATTGAAGATTTATTTTGGTACTAGTTTTGGGTTAATACATTTTTTAATCACATTTTGTACAGATTTTTCGGATGCTGAATGAAAAAAACAGCAATTTAGTTACTGTTTTTAAAATCATATTTTGCGCCTTTCAAAATAAGACCGATGTATTCTTCGGATCAGCAAAATTACAGCTATACCAGATTTATAATTTTTTGTGCTTTGCTTCTTTTACACACTAAAAACAAATAGTGTACCATATTTTTTTTTTTGTGTCACCACATTCTGAGAGCTGTAACCTTTTATTTTTTTTTTGCCAAATGAGCTTGTTTTTCTAAGACGATTTGGCATTTCATTTATACAATTTCTTTAATAGATGTCTTTTTTGATGAGTCGTTACCAATTATGTGAACTTTGTTTATTTTTTTAATGCAAATGCTGCATTTTTAGTGGCAATGTTTTATTGTGATGTTTGTGTGCGTTTTTTTTCTGTTTTTGAACTTTTTTACATATTTTATTTAACTTTTTTTATTTTCTCACTTAGTCCCACTCTGGGACATGAATATTTGTAACTTTGATTGTTGGTCTCATGCATTGTAGTACTCATGTACTGCAGTGCTCAAGACCTATCTGTCTCACTGACTCTGCTTGTTAGACCCTGCCTATAGCAGGGTCTAACAGGCCACTATACCTTGAGGTTATTAGATGATCTCAGGATGCCAATGGCAACTATCGGCACCCGCAATTACGATCATGAAGGAACGATAGTGTTAAAAGGTTTAATTTTAACTCCCTAGATGCTGCTGTAGCAATTGACCCAACATATACCAGGAGGAGACTAGTGCTGCCCCTGCTAGAGATGTCATTAGTTTCTGCCAGATATTGACACTGCTCTGTTACCAGCTGACTATTACTGATTAGAGTTGAGCGAGACTACCTAACTATTCATACTGGCTATACTCATAACGAGTACTGTCTAATACTTGCACATTCATTCCGAATAGCATGTGCAATCCAAGTCAATGGGGAATACTCAATGCAATGAGTAACCTGAATTCTGCACTTCATTCTCGCATGAAGAGTACAGCATTTGGGTTACTTCTTACTTTGCGACTTTTTCCCCATTGACTTGCATTGCAGATGCTATTCAGATTGAATACGCAGGTATTAGACAGCATTCGTTATCAGTATAGCGAGTATGACTAGTTAGGTCAGGGGTGGGGAACCTCCGGCCCGCGGGCCGCATGCGGCCCGCCATGACCTTTTATGTGGCCCCCGGACAGATTCCCGGGGGAGGCAGTGCTGGTGCTGTCACCGCAGTTTGCTGCCGCCGGCCCTTTAAATCCACACATTGCTGTTTGTGCTGCAATGTGTTCTCCCGTCGGCCAGTGCCAATTGTGGGCGGGTCCACAGCAGCCTCACAGCTTCTAGCCTTGTGTGTCCGCCCCCTGCCCTCCGGAGATCAGTGCCCACCTTCTCCTTCTGATGCAGTGTGTCCGCCCCCTGCCCTCCGGAGATCAGTGCCTGCCTTCTCCTTCTGATGCAGTGTGTCCGGCTCCTGCACTCCGGTGATGTGAGTGCAATGCTGCTGTGAGTCCAGCGCCGACCCTCTGCTGCTATGTGCCCTGCCCAATGCTTTGTGCCTCCCCACACCAGTTCTGTAAACCCTCTCCCCCAGAGTTGCATGAAACTCTCAGCGCAGTGTGGCCCCCAATGTCCTGTGTGCAGCCCTCCCCCAGTCCTGTGTGCAGCCCCCCAATGTCCTGTGTGCACCCCCACACAATCCTATGTGCAGCCCATCACCCAGTCCTGTGTGCACCCCCCAGTCCTGTGTGCACCCCCCAGTCCTGTGTGCACCCCCCCAGTCCTGTGTGCACCCCCCCAGTCCTGTGTGCACCCCCCAGTCCTGTGTGCACCCCCCCAGTCCTGTGTGCACCCCCCAGTCCTGTGTGCACCCCCCCAGTCCTGTGTGCAGCCCCCCAGTCCTGTGTGCAGCCCCCCCAGTCCTGTGTGCAGCCCCCCCAGTCCTGTGTGCACCCCCCCAGTCCTGTGTGCACTCCCCCAGTCCTGTGTGCACCCCCCCAGTCCTGTGTGCACCCCCCCAGTCCTGTGTGCAGCCCCCCCAGTCCTGTGTGCAGCCCCCCCAGTCCTGTGTGCTGCCCCCCCAGTCCTGTGTGCTGCCCCCCCCCAGTCCTGTGTGCTGCCCCCCCCCAGTCCTGTGTGCTGCCCCCCCAGTCCTGTGTGCTGCCCCCCCAGTCCTGTGTGCTGCCCCCCCAGTCCTGTGTGCTGCCCCCCCCAGTCCTGTGTGCTGCCCCCCCAGTCCTGTGTGCTGCCCCCCCAGTCCTGTGTGCTGCCCCCCCCAGTCCTGTGTGCTGCCCCCCCAGTCCTGTGTGCTGCCCCCCCCAGTCCTGTGTGCAGCCCCCCCCAGTGATGTCTGTGCCTCCCCCCCAGTGATGTCTGTGCCTCCCCCCCAGTGATGTCTGTGCCTCCCCCCCCAGTGATGTCTGTGCCTCCCCCCCCAGTGGTGTCTGTGCCTCCAGCCCCTCCAGTGGTGTCTGTGCCTCCAGCCCCTCCAGTGGTGTCTGTGCCTCCAGCCCCTCCAGTGGTGTCTGTGCCTCCAGCCCCTCCAGTGGTGTCTGTGCCTCCAGCCCCTCCAGTGGTGTCTGTGCCTCCAGCCCCTCCAGTGGTGTCTGTGCCTCCAGCCCCTCCAGTGGTGTCTGTGCCTCCAGCCCCTCCAGTGGTGTCTGTGCGCCCAGCCCCGCGTGTGGTGTCTGTGCCCCCAGCCCCGCGTGTGGTGTCTGTGCCCCCAGCCCCATGCCCCCAGTTAATTAATTGCTTCACCCAATATAGCAGGGTCATTTAAACATTGATAATTTTGTGCGGCCCCCGAAGGTTGGTAGAAATTTCCAAATGGCCCCCGACAGAAAAAAGGTTCCCCACCCCTGAGTTAGGTACTCGCTCAACTCCATTACTGATCTGAGTCGACAGCAGAGTGGACATTGTGATAGCATGGTTCGCAGGGAGGGATGAGCACAGTAAATTAACAGTAAATAGAACCAGAGGTCCTTGCCTTTTTCCCATTCTATATTTGCCAGTTATGCAATTCCTGAAATCTAACAAGGTTTGGCACATTAAAGAGGGTGTCCACTATTTATACAACTTCTTAAAAAAGTAGTCCCTCTAATCAGTGGACACTATTAGGCGCTCTCTCTACTTCCGCTTTTCTACTCCATATATGAATACGTGAACCTCGAACAAAGGGAGGAAATGAGAGTGCAGCAGCCATTGATTATTTTGCCAATGTCACGTGAGCCCCAAGAGACCTGGTGCCAGTACGGCAGATGAGTGTACAGAGTTTTTAGGGGGACTACTTTCTTTAAAAGGGGTTGTCCAAGTAGTGGACAACCCCATTAAGTTTAATGGCTGTTGACTGAACAAATCTGTATTTATATTATATCCTAAAACATTTATTGTTTTGGAGTGATAATTGATTTCTCTCCGTTAGCAAGCCAGCCTAGTTCTCAGTAATCATAATGTCCAAGAGCCATAACTTTATTTTTCCATTACATACAGCAGGGAAAACAAGTATTTGATACACTGCTGATCTTGTAAGTTTCCCACCTACACAGAATGGAGAGGTCTGTAATTTTCATCGTACGTACACTTCGACTGTCACAGACAGAACTCCCCTAAAAAATCCAGAAAATTGTATGATTTTTAAATAATTAATTTGCATTTTATTGCATGAAATAAGTATTTGATCACCAACCAGCAAGAGTT
Organism: Anomaloglossus baeobatrachus; assembly: GCF_048569485.1. Taxonomy (NCBI): domain Eukaryota; kingdom Metazoa; phylum Chordata; class Amphibia; order Anura; family Aromobatidae; genus Anomaloglossus; species Anomaloglossus baeobatrachus. The sequence continues at coordinate 524,919,847 of NC_134357.1, forward strand.
CTGCCTCTCACAGACCTGTTATATATTCTTTAAGAAGCCCTCCTACTGCATCATTACCTGTATTAATAGCATCTGTTTGAACATGTTACCTGTGTAAAAGACACCTGTCCACACACTCAATCAATCAATCACGTTCCAACCTCTCCACCATGGCCAAGACCAAATACGTACCTAAGCACACCAGGGACAAAATTGTAGACCAGCACAAGCTGGGTTGGGCTACAGGATAATGGGCAAGAAGCTTGGTGAGAAGGCAACAACTGTTGGTGCGATTATTAAAAAATGGAAGAAACACAAGATGACTGTCAATCTTACTTGGTCCATGCCAGATCTTGCCTTGTTGGGTAAGGATGATTCTGAGAAAGGTTAGGAATCAGCTCAGAACTACATTGGCTGACCTGGTCAATGACCTGAAGAGAGCTGGGACCACAGGCTCAAAGATTACAGTAAAAACACATTATGCTATCATGGATTAAAATCCTGCAGGGCATGTAAGGTTCCCCTGCTCACGCGAGCACATGTCCAGGCCTGTTTGAAGTTCGGCAATGATCATCCAGAGGAGTCATGGGAGTTGTCATGTGGTCAGATGAGACCAAGATAGAGCTTTTTTGTATCAACTCCACTTGCCGAGTTTGGAGGAAGAAAAAGGTTGAGTACAACCCTAAGGGCGGCTTTGCACGTTGCAACATCGCACGTGCGATGTCGGTGGGGTCAAATCGAAAGTGACGCACTTCCAGCGTCACTTTTGAGATCGTAGTGTGTAAATGCTAGATGATATGATTAACGAGCGAAAAAGCGTCGTTATCGTATCATCGTTGCAGGCTCCGACTTTTTCACAATTATGGTGCAGCGACAGGTACGATGTAGTTCCTCGCTCCTGCGGCTGCACACATCGCTGTGTATAAAGCCGCAGGAGCGAGGACCATCACCTTACCTGCTGCCGGCTGCTGTGCGGAAGGAGGAGGTGGGCGGGATGTTTACATCTTGCTCATCTCCGCCCCTCCGCCGCTATTGGCCGCCTGCCGTGTGACGTCGCTATGATGCCGCATGACCCACCCCCTTAGGAAGGAGGCGGGTCGCCGGCCAGAGCGACGGTCGCAGGGCAGGTGAGTGCATGTGAAGCTGCCGTAGCGATAATTTTCGCTACGCCAGATATCACAAGATATCGTACCTGCGACGGGGGCGGGGACTATTGCGTGCGACATCGCAGCATCGGCTTGCGATGTCGCAACGTGCAAAGCCCGCCCAAGAACATAGTCCCAATCGTGAAGCTTTGGGGTGGATTCATCATACTTTGGGGGTGCTTTTCTGCAAAGGGGACAGACGACTGCACTGTATAGAAGGGAGGATGGATGGGGTTATGTATTCGAGATTTTGGCCAACAACCTCCTCCCTTCAGTAAGAGCATTGAAGATGTGTCATGGCTGAGTTTTCCAGCATGACAGCCCAGGTCCCCCGTCTGGTCTAGTGGGCTCACTCCTGCTTACTGCCTCAACAACACCAACCGCTGAGAGCATTACAGATACACCCTGATTCACACACATCCTCTGAGCACAGCTCCGCTCCGCATCGTCGTACACATAAGGTTCCACTCCATACTACTTGTGGCTCCGGTCTGTAAACATTGTACACACGGCTCCGCTGCGGACATGTCGTGTACACACGGCTCCACTCCGTACACCTCGTATACACACGGCTCCGCTTTGTACACCTCGTACACACACGGCTCCGTACACCTCGTACACACACGGTTCCGCCCCGTACACCTCGTACACACACGGCTCCACTCCTTACGCCTCATACACACACAGCTCTGCTCCGGACACCTCGTACACACACGGCTCCGCTCCGTACACCTCGTACACACACGGCTCCGCTCCGTACACCTCGTACACACACGGCTCTGCTCCGGACACCTCGTACACACACGGCTCCGCTCCGTACACCTCGTACACACACGGCTCCACTCCTTACGCCTCATACACACATGGCTCTGCTCTGCACACCTCGTACACACACGGCTCTGCTACATCCACACTGTACATCTCTCCTGACCCCACACATAACCTTCCCCTCATCCAGCCCCATGACACCCAGCACAGCAGAGTCCTGCATACACTGAGGAGCTGATCATGTGACCCCTGACTCCTCCCCTCCATGTGACATCATCACAGGTCCTGTAAGCACAGAGCAGCCATATATCTAGTGTGCGGCTCTGCAGGAGGAGGTATGTGGAGATTCCCCATTACTGGGCGCTGGGGGCAATAACACTTAGGTTATGTTCACACGACGTTTTTGCACGGTTTTTGCCTTCGTTCTATGCAAATCCTTTGCCTTGGTTTTATGCAGATCCATGCTAATAAAACTCTGCCTTCACAGTACCAGCAATAAGTCATCTTCAAAATGGGAAGGCACCCGGCCCTGATGGGTATAGTGGGAGTTCTATAAGGCAATCAACGAACAAGTTTCCTCGGTATTGATTACTTACTATAACCACATTTTGACAACTGGAGATATTCCAGATTAAGATATTCCAGATTATTCCAGACTCATTGGATTAAGAGTAACTTGGATTGAGAGCATTTTGCAAGACAAGCAAAGCTTTTTAAATTTGTTTAACTTGGTTTAAGAGCAATGCTTTGCAATAAGAGCAAATATTCACTGCACACTTCCGGTTCTGTCCTTTCACCACGCCCTGACCTGCTCTGGAGGTAACTTTCTGTCCATATGTACTGTATACTGTACACAGTATACCATTATACAGTACAGTATATACTATATAGCATGTCTATCATTTTGCATTTGTGGATACAGTATTGTACTCTTTTTAGGCTAACCAGTGCAGCCAGCACATTGCTTATACTGTACCTCTCGCACACCAACGATTCTATTGTAAGCTAACCTGCAGTTTAATTTGCTTTTTATGCTTTTACTGCACTGTACAGTATTTTGTATTAGTGTACTGTAATAGTTTTATATGAATACAGTACATTATTTTGTATTACTGTAATAAGTTTGTATAAATACAGTAAATATCTTTGGATTGTGGAACAAATTGCGTCTTAATTATTCCCTATGGGAAAATTCGCTTTGATATAAGAGTAAGCCTATGTGCGCACTGAGCGTTTTTGCACGTTTTGCGGGTTCGTTTTTGGGCTCAAAACCGCATGACTTTGCTTCCCCAGCAAAGTCTATGACTTTTCATTTTTGCTGTCTGCTCACAACTTTTTTTTTTAGCTGCGTTTTTGAGCTAAAAAAAAAAAATGGACATGTCAATTCTTTCCTGCGTTTTATTGCGTTTTTCACCCATGCAATTCATTGGAAAAACGCAGCGAAACGCAGTGATCAAAAACGCAGCGAAAAGGGACTTTGTGCATCTACGTTGCCTCCCGTTTCTAAACGAGGCTGCATACATTTTTGTATGGTGGTCGGATTGTTGGTCACCCAGTGGGCATCATCTCCAAAGCAAAGCTATTACATGGGTGATGATTGTCTGACCTGAAGTGTGTAATCAAAGGAATTATTATGCAAGTAGAAAAGTGTTGTATTACTTATTACCTCCAAGATTTGAGTTATTCTACTGTATATCATATGTTGCCTATCCTATAACTTGTAAACATGTTCTTTATTCGAATCAAATATGATTTACACAAAAACGCAGCGAAAAATGCACCAAAACGCGGTAAAAACGCATGCGTTTTTTACCGGTGCATTTTTCCGCTCGTGCGTTTTTTTGTGTTTCTGCAGCGAAAAAGGCACAAAAACGCAGCGTCGAAAAAAACGCTGTGTGCGCACATAGCCTAACTTGGTTTAAGAGCACACTACAGGAACCAATAATGCTCGTAATCCAAGGTTCCACTGTAATTCCAAAGCAGGGTAAAGACCCCTTGGAGGCTGGTTCCTACAGGCCCATTTCACTTAGACCAAAAGATTATGTCCAAAATAATGGCTGACCGCTTAGCAATGGTGCTCCCTCAATTCGTGTAGCCTGATCAGGTGGGGTTTGTTAGAATAACTGAATAATAAATAACAGAATAACTGAAGTTAAAAACCTAAGAAAAGTCTTGACAGTGTTGGATGAGATAGGATGACAGCATTCAGGAGATAGACGAGCCCTCCTAACCCTGGATGCAGAGAAAGCATTTGATAGCGTAAGGTGGGAATGGTTGGGGGCGACGTTGGACTTGTTCAATTTAAAAGGCAAGTTTAGAACATTTTTGGACGGGTCTACAATAGTCCTAGAGCTAAAGTACATACACCAGGATTCCTCTCTTATCCTTTTCACTTGCACAAGGGAACCATACAGAGATGTCCAATGACGCCATTGCTATTCAACCTGGCCATGGAAACCTTGCTAGATATATGGAGGAGTCAGATCTATTTGATGGAATCAGAGTAGACAAAGGTAAAGTTAAGATTGCTCTTTTTGCGGATGATGTCATACTTTTATATGTCAAGACCATTAGAAAAGCTGAGGATCATCTTTTGACTTTATTCAGAAATTCGGGGAATATTTATGCTAGAGGATTAACATAAACAAAAGCAAACCTCAAGAATTAGGAGACAAAATACCTCAGGAGCAATGCGGGAAGCTGGGTCTGGAACTACTTGTCTCAAAGTCATACAGAACGTATTTGGGGATAAAGATAGGAAGGAGACCAGACCAACTCTATTCAACTAACTACACCCCCCTGATAGGTAAAATATTGGGGGAACTACAACGGTGGCATCACTTACAAGTAATGTGCAGACCATTAGATAGTATATCCCATTCCAGCTTTTGTCACATGAAAGCACTGCACTGTAAAGTAGACTGAGAGGAGAGTGAAATTACCGTACATCTGGGCATGAGTGGCCCCGCCATCACCAGTGTCCTGCCCTTCTCAGTTAGTACGATTCCAGTCTTCAGAATGGAAGGATCAAAGCTAAAACATCAACATAAGAATATGCATGCTGCAGAGAGATCAGCTTATAGGAGAAGGGTAGTTAACAGAAGAATATTAAGGAAGAGGTAGTTAGGAATAGTTAGAACATACGAAAGGGGCTCATAATAGTAGTAGAAAACTCCTTTAATATAATTGGTGCCTTCACTGTAGAAAGCCGGAGCCTGGTTATTCTTTATTAACCATTAGAAGTTTCCAGCAATGAGCTGTTTGGGCATAGGGACGGGACTGTTGGTAGGGTACTTCATCTCTGCCATGGACCCTCAGCTGCCTCTAGTGTAAGTATCTTCTTGCTGTTTAAAGTTCAGTGTCGGCGCCATTCTTTGGCAGATCGATCTGGTTGCAGGCGTCAGTAATATTTACATAGAAATAATACTTCACACTCTTTACAGGCATACAATAGTGAGAAGACAGAAATTTTTCAATGCAAAAATAAGGTGAAATTTATTTGAGGATAGAATGGCGACAATTGAAATATTTGACGTTTTGGTCCTCCTGGACCTTGGTCACAAAAATCGCTAATTTTGCATTTGTCAGTAACCACATGAAAAATAGAATTTCTGCTTGTCCCTTCTTGTGTATGATCACCAAAGTTAGACCAGGGCACGGATTGAATGAAAGGAGCAAAAAAAACAGTAGAAAAGAGGTGGAATTTCACCATCCCAATTGCGCACTTAGTCATCCTGCTTTCTGCATATGCTGATCCTCTGGAGCTATGGCTGTGTGTGGAGTCAGTGTTGGCGCATGTGTAGTGCCACAGAGCAGGCATTTAACCTACTCATTGTCGGGCCATCAACTGTCATCATCACTGGCGGCCTAGCCCGGATCCGTTGCCACGACGCGTACATTAGATGGCTGGGGATAGGACGATGGGGGCAGTAGTGAGGCGAATGTTGTGATGCCACCTGTGGTATGCGGCCAGGGAATGAGCCGCTGCTGCTGTCGTTGTCCTCCTGGGCACATGGTAGTAGCAGCAATGGATGGTATTGCTCCCCACAGGCGAATCGGACCCTGGGGAAGATGATGATGGGAATAGTTATGGCGGCGCGGAGCCGCAGTCCTGGTAATAAAGAGTCAGAGTCTATGGCTGCAGTTCCAGGTTGTTTACTCTCTTTTAGTGCTGTGCTGCTCACCCGGGTAATAACAGTCACTTGCTATGATGGGCTCCGTCGAACCCAGACCCATTAGAGATCAGTCCAGTTTGAGTGTTCGGTGGGATTCCTCCTTGTAACACCTGTCTGTGGATCACCTGGCTTGAAGCTACATGGGGACCCGGGTTTTTCTGAGATGTACTCTTGTCCCTATATGCAGGTGCCACGGTTCCAATATGGGGTCCGGCTTGATGCGAGACCCAGGATCCTATATAGCACTGTGCTGTCGGGCGCTGTGTGGTCAGGGAAGCTTGAAACTTTCCCCGTCCAGGCAGATTCTGGAAAACCAACGTGAAGTATGATCTTCCCTAGGGTCCTGCCCTCCGTGGCGTCGATTCCGTGGGGAGCAGGTTCACTCTCCCCACGGCAATCGTGTGAACTTCTCCCTTTTCCCACCCGATCACCTGTAGATGCGACTGCTCCCTTCCTCTCCTGCTGGAGAACTCCTTAACTGTTGTGTTGGCTCCTGACTCCCCCTGCTGGCAGCACCTCCCCCCCTCCCAGGTCCTGAACTAGTGGGACTGGGGCTCCTGTTGAGGGCATCCTGTAAATGCCTCTCTGTCGGCGACCCCTTTATTACCCTACCCTAGCCCAGTCCCCAGTGGGAACAGGGCAACCTGGTGTGTATTTGTGTGAAATGTGGTGAAACCGGGACTGACCTCTTCAGGATCCGGGTTTAGCATTACACCCAATTTGGGTGCAATACTCTGTGGCGACTGAAGCCTCAGGGGCGCCACACTTGCATACATTAATCTCCCGGCTGCCTTAAGGAAAGTGGTGCCTTGGTGGTGCACATGCAGATTAGGATCTTGGCTCATCTGTTGCTGTAGCCATATCCTAGTGCCCTTGTATTGACTGCTAGATATTGGAGATCAGTTGCCACGTCGGATTGTAATATCCTGCCCACCCTGCTAGATTTTAGTTTAAGGACTGTTGTTGCACATTCCTTGGCAACTGATTACCGGGTGGCGCCCCAAATCTTCCTTTTGTTGCGTTAACATTGCAAACTCTAAGGCACCAAATCTATGTCTGGTGTTCTCTTTTCCCAGTCCCAGTAAAGATCTTTTTTGGATTCTTCACTGGTCCAATGTCCCTGCCTTCTCTGTCACATACCGAGCACGTATTCCTCAACTTTTTCAAGGTTACGATCATGTTTCACACCTTAGTTCTTGTTTTTAGAAGTCCACGCTCAGGATGTGTACTCATTGACCTTTTATCATTTAAACAGTGTTTATCTGCTCTCTTGCCATCACCTCAGCACTCCTTTCTGCCTCCTCGGTGCCCCTTTATGCCCTCAGGCAGCCTCTTTGGCGCTTCTTTCTGTCCTCAGGCCAACACCTTGGCACTCATCAGCACTGATCTCCTCTCTTCCCTCAGGCTGTCTCCTCTGTTCTGATTTCTGCCCTTAGGCCATCTCCTCTGTGCTCCTCTTTGCTCGCAGGCCATCTCATCTGTGCTCCTCTTTGCTCTCAGGCCATCTCCTCACTGCTCCAGTCTGCCCTCAGGCCGTCTCCTCGCTGCTCCTGTTTGCCTCAGGCCGTCTCCTCGCTGCTCCTCTCTGCCCTCAGGCCGTCCCCTCGCTGCTCTTCTCTGCCCTCAGGCCGTCTCCTCGCTGCTCTTCTCTGCCCTCAGGCCGTCTCCTCGCTGCTCTTCTCTGCCCTCAGGCCGTCTCCTCGCTGCTCTTCTCTGCCCTCAGGCCGTCTCCTCGCTGCTCCTCTCTGCCCTCAGGCCGTCTCCTCGGCGCTCCTCTCTGCCCTCAGGCCGTCTCCTCGGCGCTCCTCTCTGCCCTCAGGCCGTCACCTCGGTGCTCCTCTCTGCCCTCAGGCCGTCTCCTCGGCGCTCCTCTCTGCCCTCAGGCCGTCTCCTCGGCGCTCCTCTCTGCCCTCAGGCCGTCTCCTCGGCGCTCCTCTCTGCCCTCAGGCCGTCTCCTCGGCGCTCCTCTCTGCCCTCAGGCCGTCTCCTCGCTGCTCCTCTCTGCCCTCAGGCCGTCTCCTCGGCGCTCCTCTCTGCCCTCAGGCCGTCTCCTCGGCGCTCCTCTCTGCCCTCAGGCCGTCTCCTCGGCGCTCCTCTCTGCCCTCAGGCCGTCTCCTCGGCGCTCCTCTCTGCCCTCAGGCCGTCTCCTCGGCGCTCCTCTCTGCCCTCAGGCCGTCTCCTCGGCGCTCCTCTCTGCCCTCAGGCCGTCTCCTCGGCGCTCCTCTCTGCCCTCAGGCCGTCTCCTCGGCGCTCCTCTCTGCCCTCAGGCCGTCTCCTCGGCGCTCCTCTCTGCCTTCAGGCCGTCTCCTCGGCGCTCCTCTCTGCCCTCAGGCCGTCTCCTCGGCGCTCCTCTCTGCCCTCAGGCCGTCTCCTCGGCGCTCCTCTCTGCCCTCAGGCCGTCTCCTCGGCGCTCCTCTCTGCCCTCAGGCCGTCTCCTCGGCGCTCCTCTCTGCCCTCAGGCCGTCTCCTCGGCGCTCCTCTCTGCCCTCAGGCCGTCTCCTCGGCGCTCCTCTCTGCCCTCAGGCCGTCTCCTCGGCGCTCCTCTCTGCCCTCAGGCCGTCACCTCGGCGCTCCTCTCTGCCCTCAGGCCGTCTCCTCGGCGCTCCTCTCTGCCCTCAGGCCGTCTCCTCGGCGCTCCTCTCTGCCCTCAGGCCGTCTCCTCGGCGCTCCTCTCTGCCCTCAGGCCGTCTCCTCGGCGCTCCTCTCTGCCCTCAGGCCGTCTCCTCGGCATTCCTGTTTGCTCTCAAGCCGTTTCAGTGTTTCTCTGCTCTCATCGGCAGCTCAACATTCATTTCTGAACTTCCTGTCCTATGCTTCCGCAATTTCCAGTCAGCAGCACCAGTATTTGCTTCTTCCAGTGCTTTTCTGGTAAGACATGAGGCAGGTGAGGGATTAGGACAGGTGAGCATACACTGTGTTCCAAATTATTATGCAAAAAGAGTTTAGGAGTGATAAGGTCAGACATTTTTTGTTTGTCATTGAAGCTCATTGATGGTGATGTGTGTCAGGGCTCTTTATATCACTGAAAGCAATTGCAGATACCTGTGCAAATTAGTTTGGAAGGTGTGTTCAAATAAAGGCAAGACTACTTAAGAAGGCTGTTCCACATTATTAAGCAGCCTACATTTTTTGACAAAATGGGAAAGAAAAAGGATGTGTCGGCTACTGAGAAGCAACAAATTGTGGAGTATTTAGGTCAAGGCATGACTACAATCAACATTGCCAAGACACTTCATCGTGATCATCGCACAATCAAGAAGTATGTAGCTGATTCACAGCAAACACGTGTGCGTGCTGATAAGGAGTAATTGAGGACTCTTTCCAACAGGCAATTGCGTCAGGTTAAAAGAGCAGCTGCTAAAATGCCTTGTCATAGCAGCAGACACGTTTTTGAAGCAGCTGGTGCTTCCAACGTCACCCGAACAACAAGATGCAGGGTCCTTCAGAGGTTTGCAGCTGTGTGTAAGCCATCCTGTCGACCACCTCTATCCACTGCACACAAGCAGAAACTACTCCAGTGGGCCAAACAATACATGAAGACTGACTTCCAAACTGTTTTTTTCACCGATGAGTGCCGTGCAAAGCTCGATGGTCCAGATGGATGGAGTGGAGGATGGCTGGTTGATGGAGACCCCATAAAAACACGTCTAAGGCGCCAACAAGGCGGAGGTGGAGTAATGTTTTGGGCTGGAATCATGGGGAGAGAGATTATCGGCCCCTTTAGGATCCCACAAGGGGTAAAGATGAACTCCATAATCTATGTGGAGTTTCTAAAACAGCATTTCCTGCCATGGGTCAGGAGGAAGACCGTGCATTCCGCAGCAAGATCATTTTAATGCATGATAATGCTGCAAATAACACATTTGCATCTCTGGCTGCTATGGGCATAAAAGAGGACAAACTTATGGTGTGGTCACCATGTTCCCCTGACCTCAACCCCATTGGGAACCTCTGGAGCATCATCAAAAGGAGTGTCTATGATGGCGGAAGGCAGTTCACATCTAAGCAACAGCTCTGGGAGGGTATTCTGTCCACATGCAAAACAATTGAAGCACAAACCATCTAAAAACTGACAAATTCAATGGATGAGAGAGTTCAGAAGCTTCTTACAAACAAGAAGTACTATGTGCAAATGTAACATCACCTAGAATAAGTTTTGACTTGAAAACTGTTTGATTTCATTTTGTAATAAGCTGATAATGCTTATAATTTCACAACTGACCATTTTGTTTTTCAAAATAAAAATAAAAAGGTTGAAAACTCTGCTGTGCATAATAATTTGGAACATGCATTTTGAGTGTTTATTATTTTTAAAAATATACTGTTTTCATAGGCAGTTTGATCAAAAACATTACAATTATACTCGAATATTAGATGACTGGAAAATAACAATGACTGCAATTCATTAAGTTAATTTAGGAAAATATGAAAAAATATATTTTTTGCATAATAATTTGGAACACATTGTAATGTTTTATTATTTGTCAAGTCCTTCAATAACTCTTATTATTTAGGTTCTGGAGAGAGTAATAAATGTATTATCGTAATAATTGGGACACTTTCAATTTTGACTTTTTTTTTTTTGGACCAAATTGAATCTATCGGAAAAAAATTTCATGAGACTTGCTCTTCTCCAAAGTGAACGAATAAGGCTATGTTGACGTTGCATTTCAGCCTACCATCATTGGCTTCGCCAGGGTTTACGTTTCAAAGCCCTGGAAGTTTTAACTGACGGAGCAATTAACTTTAATAATTTTATCTCTCGGACATAGTTTTTGCCAATATCCGCATATTTCAGTCAGGCACCACAAAGCAGTCAACTACGATAGATTCCAATTGCCTTCTTCAATTTTTTATTACATTACTGCAAATAAGTCAATTGTTATACCAGTGATGCCAGTATGTTTAATGTGTGACTATTCCGACCCATGATGGTCTAATGTATTATTCTAACATGTCATTCCTTAGGATTTTACATCAACTCATCTTCTCTCCATTCAGGTCCCTACAAAATCGGATCCTCTCAGTGGAGATCTTCTCTATAAGATAATTTTGCTGATTGACCCATCAAGGATGAATAAAGACATGAAAAAAATAGCGAAGAGGATATTACACCTCACCCTAGAGATCCTCTTCCGTCTTACTGGAGAGGTGAGAGATTCTGATGACGTCACATTACATCATTCTTATCTATGGGAATAACAGATGGAGAGAACTGGAGCGGTGAGGACTCTGGAAATGTCTGTAGTGAGATTTATTAATGTGTCTCTCCATAACCAGGATTACACAGTAGTGAAGAAGACCTCTAGTGAGCCCTGTCAGGACCCTGTGTCTGAGGGACGGGGAAGACCCCTGAGCCCAATCACGGGGCCTCCACCTCACCCCCTGATACATGAGGACATCAGTGACCAGAAGATCCTAGAACTCACCTACAAGATGATTGAGCTGCTGTCTGGAGAGGTGACACTGTTGGGAATACTGGGACATTATACAGTAATGCTATGAAGGGATCGGGGGATGATAGTATCATTGTATGTGTCAGGTTCCTATAAGGCGTCAGGATGTCGCTGTCTATTTCTCCATGGAGGAATGGGAGTATCTAGAAGGACACAAAGATCTATACAAAGACGTCATGATGGAGGATCCCGCTATGATGGAGGATCCAGTCATGATGGAGGTTACCCAGCTCCTCACATCACCAGGTAACAGGAATAAATAAACTTCTTTAATAATAATTGCTGCGGTGAAGCTAAGTTGATGTAATTTTCACTCACCCATATTCTGTATGTAGTGAGTCTGTAAATATGATCATATCATTTTTCTCAGCCATTTTGCAGGCTATTGGAATGGCTATAATAATAGTTTTTATTTCTATAGGGCCAACATGTTCTTCAGCACTTTACAATTCAGAGGAGACATATACAGACGATATCAGAGTAACACATAATTCAACAGATACCAAGAGGAGTGAGGTTCCTGCTCGCAATCTTGCAATCTATGAGGAAATAGGTAAGACACGAAAGTAAAATGGTAAAACGTGTGGTCCAGTCATCAAGATAATAAATAGTGTATTCAAATAATTCTGCATGAACTGTTCACTAGCACTGTGCTATTAACTGCATGGACTGTGCGTAAACAGAAGATATGAGGGACCAAATTATGAGGACATGATTAGATTAATTAGGTGTAATGCCCATACCGGTGTCTCCTCGCTGTCCTGTCCCTCTCCTCCAGCGGGGATGTCGGTATAGGTGTTACATCAGGTATAATAGTGGGACAGTGTAAAAAATGCATGTTTATAACTGGGATTACTGTGAATTAATCAAATTGTCTGGAGTAGTGCATTCCAAAGAATTAGGGCAGCATGAGAGAAGTCTTGCAAATAGCAGTGGAAGGTTCAGATTATTAAAGGGGTGGTTCACCCATTTTTTTTTTTCCCCAATGATTCTCACTTACCATTGTCTGCATCTTCTGCATTGGCTTCTGTTTCCATTTCTGGCACTGAGCGGCGATATCCTGCACGCTCAGTGCCAGTCACATGACTCCCTGGAGCTGTGGCCGCCTGCATCCTCTGACGTCCCGGCATTTCCGGGCTCTCAAACAAGACTGGTACGTCACAGGATGCCGGCGCCACTCACAGTGATTGACTGGGCTGTGGGCGGTGACTACCGCACATCACAGCCCAGTATCGAGGGGAGGATCCGGAGGACACCAGTGTGTGGAGCGGTGAAGGCAGAGCGCGCGCTTACCAGCATTCAGCTGTGGGAGGTATGGGCTCCAGTGTGGAGTACAGGGGGGGTTTCCTCCACTGAAATCCCCCCTGTCACGCAAGTATGTGATCACACTGTCCACCCGCCCGCTGTGCTCAGCTGTCAGGAGAGCGGGCGGTGTCGGCAGTGTGATCATATACTCCCCCCAGCAGCACAGGTGACCGGACGCTGCATGGGACCAATCTGCTCCACTCTGTCACCTGCACAACAAGTCCCAGAGTGGAGACAGTGACATGTAGCATCCGGTCACCTGCACAACAAGTCCCAGAATGGAGACAGTGACATGCTCTGCTCTGACACATAGTGTGCTGCATGTCACTGTCTCCATTCTGGGACTTGTTGTGCAGGTGACCGGATGCTACATGTCAATAACTGTCTCCACTCTGTGATTTCTGCTGCATAGTACCAACTGTATACACTCTCACCTGCAGAACAAGTACCACAGTGGAGACAGTTAGTGACATAGCATCCGGTCACCTGCACAACAAGTCCCAGAGTGGATACAGTGACATGCAGCACACTATGTGTCAGAGCAGAGCATGTCACCAACTTGCTCTGCTCTGTCACCTGCGATGCTGCATGTCACCAACTAAGGGTAAGTTCACACAGTGCGTTTTTCGTGGCGTTTTTGTGCATTTTTATGGTGCGTTTTTACTCAGAAAACTGCATGACTTTGCTTCCCGAGTAAAGTCTATGCCATTGTGCGCACTAGGCGTTTTTTGCGGCGTTTTTTACCACATTTTTGTGCTGAAAACGCAGTGACATTGCTTCCCCAGCAATGTCTATGGGTTTTCAGAAGTGCTGTCCGCAGACAGCGTTTTTTTGTAGCTGCGTTTTTGTGTTGACCACAAAAATGTAGCATGTCAATTATTTCTGCGTTTTTCACTGCGTTTTTCACCCATTGAGTTCAATGAGATGTTCAACAACGCAATGAAAAACGCATATAGCTGCGTTTCTATGACTAAAAACGCAGCTATAAACGCAAGGGGTGGGTACTACAGTGACGTGTACAGGAAGAGGATTCCTTCTGTTGGTAAACACAGAAGCATGAATCCTCCCGGTACCGTCACCGCTGCGTCCACAACCCGCCCGGTGCCATGTCAGCTCCGTGCGGCGCCATGTCTGGGCGGGAGGTGGAGGCAGCGGCGAAAACCAAAGTGAACAGTAGAAAAAAAAAAATGTCATACTCACCTGTCTGCAGGGTCACGGTGCCATGTCCGCTCCCAGCCCCTGTCTCGGTACCGCCGCTCTGGCTGTGTGCAGTCTCCCCGGGGCACGTACGAAGCTTGCAGGACCTGGCGGTGGATCAGCTCATCGATTCTCGCGGTGTTGCCGACTTTTTTGCGCCCGGCCGGCTATCAGCTGCTCCTGCCATCAGGGGACTTCATCAGCTGATTACCGGCAGCTCCTGCAGCGATGGGACAGGATCATACTCCTGTCCAATCGATCGCTGCAGGAGCTGCCGGTAATCAGCACATAAGTGAGTATGTATTTATTTATTTTTTTTTTCGACTGATGCATCAGCTGATTGTATAATCGGCTTTTATACAATCAGCTGATGTGTGATGTGATTCACATAGTTTAACCTGACACATCATCTGATCGCTTTGCCTTCCAGCAAACCGATCAGATGATATTGGATCCGGATTGGACGGCGCGGGACCCTAACCCAGGATTACTGCGGAGGGGGGTTTATTTCAATAAAGATGGAGTCACTAATTGTGTTGTGTTTTATTTCTAATAAAAATATTTTTCTGTGTGTTGTGTTTTTTTTTTATCATTACTAGAAATTCATGGTGGCCATGTCTAATATTGGCGTGACACCATGAATTTCGGGCTTAGGGCTAGCTGATAATATACAGCTAGCCCTAACTCCATTATTACCCGGCTAGCCACCCGGCATCAGGGCAGCTGGAAGAGTTGGATACAGTGCCAGAAGATGGCGCTTCTATGAAAGCGCCATTTTCTGGGGTGGCTGCGGACTGCAATTCGCAGTGGGGGTGCCCAGAAAGCTTGGGCACCCTTCACTGTGGATTCCAATCCCCAGCTGCCTAGTTGTACCCGGCTGGACACCAAAATTAGGCGAAGCTCACGTCATTTTTTTTTTAAAATTATTTCATGAAATTCATGAAATAATTAAAAAAAAAGGGGCTTCTCTATATTTTTGGTTCCCAGCCGGGTACAAATAGGCAGCTGGGGGTTGGGGGTAGCCCGTACCTGCCTGCTGTACCCGGCTAGCATACAAAAATATGGCGAAGCCCACGTCATTTTTTTTTTCTTTTTTGGCAAAAAACTGCATACAGTCCGGGATGGAGTATGCTGAGCCTTGTAGTTCTGCAGCTGCTGTCTTCTCTCCTGCTTACACTAGTGAATGGAGGATGCTGAGCCTTGTAGTTCTGCAGCTGCTGTCTGCTCTCCTGCATACACTAGTGAATGGAGGAGAGCAGACAGCAGCTGCAGAACTACAAGGCTCAGCATCCTCCATTCACTAGTGTATGCAGGAGAGCAGACAGAAGCTGCAGAACTACAAGGCTCAGCATCCTCCATCCAGGACTGTATGCAGTTTTTTTACCCAAAAAGAAAAAAAAAATGACATGGGCTTCGCCATATTTTTGTATGCTAGCCGGGTACAGCAGGCAGGTACGGGCTGCCCCCAACCCCCAGCTGCCTATTTATACCCGGCTGGGAACCAAAAATATAGAGAAGCCCTTTTTTTTTTTTTTAATTATTTCATGAATTTCATGAAATAAAAAAAAAAAAAATGACGTGAGCTTCGCCTAATTTTGGTGTCCAGCCGGGTACAACTAGGCAGCTGGGGATTGGAATCCACAGTGAAGGGTGCCCAAGCTTTCTGGGCACCCCCACTGCGAATTGCAGTCCGCAGCCACCCCAGAAAATGGCGCTTTCATAGAAGCACCATCTTCTGGCGCTGTATCCAACTCTTCCAGCTGCCCTGATGCCGGGTGGCTAGCCGGGTAATAATGGAGTTAGGGCTAGCTGTATATTATCAGCTAGCCCTAAGCCCGAAATTCATGGTGTGACGCCAATATTAGACATGGCCACCATGAATTTCTAGTAATGATAAAAAAAAAAAAAACACAACACACAGAAAAATATTTTTATTAGAAATAAAACACAACACAATTAGTGACTCCATCTTTATTGAAATAAACCCCCCTCCGCAGTAATCCTGGGTTAGGGTCCCGCGCCGTCCAATCCGGATCCAATATCATCTGATCGGTTTGCTGGAAGGCAAAGCGATCAGATGATGTGTCACTACATGAATCACATCACACTTCAGCTGATTGTATAAAAGCCGATTATACAATCAGCTGATGCATCAGTGCAAAAAAAAAAAAAATAAATAAATCCTCACGTCTGTGCTGATTACCGGCAGCTCCTGCAGCGGAGTCTGATCCTGGCCCATCACTGCAGGAGCGCCCGGTAATCAGCTGATGAAGTCTCCTGACGGCAGGATCAGCTGATAGCCGGCCGGGCGCGAAAAAGCCGGCGACACCACGAGAATCGATCAGCTGATGCGTCAGGTGACTGCATCAGGTGATCCACCGCCAGGTCCTGCAAGCTTCGTACGTGCCCCGGGGAGACTGCACACAGCCAGAGCGGCGGTACCGAGACAGGGGCTGGAAGCAGGCATGGCACCCGGACCCTGCAGACAGGTGAGTATGACATACACACACACATACACACTCACTCACACACTGTATATATACACACATACACTGTATATACGCGCACACATACACATACACTGAATATACGCGCACACACACTTTCTTCCCCTGGCTGTGTAGAGCTGCTGCTGTCTCTGTGTAATTGATCTCAGTGCACATCCACAGGGAAGAGGCAGGGAGGAGGGTTTGGGTGGGAGCAGAGTGGGTGTATTAGACACAATGGGTGTGTTAGATAAGCCAGACACCGCCCTAGAGCCACAAAGAATTCTGGGACTTGTAGGAACTGAACACAGGAAGTCAGAGGAGAGATTAACCCCATCAGAGCTGGAGCCAGCAATGAGCATGTGCTGCTAGTGCACAATGAAAGGTAATTTTGCTGAAAAAACATAATAGATGTGTTGAGGGGCACATATTAGCAAGATTTATCAGAAAAAAAAAAAAATCAGTTTTGGTAACTGGACAACTTCTTTAAGGTTGTTAGTCTTAAGGGGGCTTTACACGCTGCGACATCGCTAATGCGGAGTCGTTGGGGTCACGGAATTAGTGACGCACATCCGGCCGCATTAGCGATGCCGTTGCGTGTGACACAGATAAGCGATTTTGCATCGTTGCAAAAACGTGCAAAATCGCTAATCGGCGACATGGGGGTCCATTCTTAAAAATCGTTACTGCAGCAGTAACGAAGTTGTTCCTCGTTCCTGCGGCAGCACACATCGCTGCGTGTGACGCCGCAGGAACGAGGAAGCTCTCCTTACCTGCCTCCCGGCCACAATGCGGAAGGAAGGAGGTGGGCGGGATGTTACGTCCCGCTCATCTCCGCCCCTCCGCTGCTATTGGGCGGCGGTTCAGTGACGCTTCAGTGACGTCACTGTGACGCCGCACGGACCGCCCCCTTAGAAAGGAGGCGGTTCGCCGGTCACAGCGACGTCGCCGGACAGGTAAGTATGTGTGACGGCTCTGGGCGATGTTGTGCGGCACGGGCAGCGATTTGCCCGTGTCGCGCAACAGATGGGGGCGGGTACCCACACTAGCGATATCGGGACTGATATTGCAGTGTGTAAAGTAGCCTTTAGGCAATTCGTGAAACAGAGAAGGCGGTAGACAAAGACGAGAGAGGAGATGTAGGGAGGTGCAGAACTGTGTAGAGCTTAATGGGTGAGAGTAATAACGTAAGGGGAAATAAGATATATTTAGCAGCGCAATTCTGGCTGACAGATGTTCAGATGTTTTTTTAAGTAATGAGTGTATAATGGCAAATTTGAAGCCAGATAGCAAGATACCGGATGAAAGGGAAAGATTAAATATTTTAGCTAGGTGGGTGGTGACAGCCAGAGAGAGGGACTGGAAGAGGTGACAGGCAGTGGCGTAACTAGAGTTCAATGGGCCCCATTGCAAAAGTTGGAACTGGACCCCCCCCACATGTTGGCCAGCTCTAAAGCCTATGAAGACATACAAGTTGTGCTCCTCCAACATTATGTAGTAATGTCCACTATCCGGTTCTAATGTACCCCAGCTTGGGCTCCTTCCTGGTATATATTTCCCCTATCCTGGTATATATGTCCACCTATTGGTATATACTGTCCCCCTTCTTTGCCCATCCTGGGATATACTGTCCCATCCTGGTATATACTGTCCCCCTCCAGGGCCCATCCTAGTATATACTGTCTTCTTCCTGGTATAAACTGCCTCCCTCCTGGAATATACTCTCTCCCTCCTGGTATTTACTGTCCCACTCCAGGGGCCCTCCTGCTATATACTGTTTCTCTCCTGGTAAATATTGTCCCGCTCCTGGGGCCCTTCTGGTATATACTATCCCTCTCCTGGTAAATATGCTTCTGTTTTAACACAAAAAAACCCCATTGTACTTCCCCCACCCTGGCTCCCATGTCATGCGGCGTCCTCCTGTATAGCTAGTGATCAGAAGCCGCAAGCTTTCATTGGCGTCCGTGTTGTGGCAATGCATGACTTCATTGTCATGCGCCGCCCTCAGTCACCTGGACTGTGATAAATGCTACTGGCTTCTGTTTGGCCAGCAGTGTGTATTTCGGCTTGATCTACACTCTCGGACCCACATCCAGCTGGGGCCGACGGGCCCACTGGACCCCCGATCGCAGTCGTGATCCCTACAACTGCGATTGTTCTGACCCTGGTGAGAGGGAATAATCTGGTGCAGGTTGTAAGGCGAAAGGAAGCGAGGAGCTAGGTAACTTCTTCTGTGACTGGTTCAAGACAGTAAGTTAGGTTGATGAAATGCAGGAAAGACAAGAATGCATGATATTAGAGAATTGGGAGAAAATTTCCTGTCAGATATGATCTAATTTTTTAAATTAAAATCATTGGCCAGATTATGAGATCTGAGGTGGTAATTGGGGCCTGCACTATAGGACTCAGGAGACAGTGAAAAGTGTCAGTGTCATGGTTTAATGTCACAGCATAAAGAAGTATGTGATAGTATGTACAGTAGTGATGAGCGAGTACTACCATGCTCGGTACTCGTAATGAACAATTGGATGCTCTGATGGGCGCAAGTCGAGTATAATGGAAGTCAATGGGGGTCTTGAGTAGTTTGGATTAGCAATGCAGTTTTTTATGGATTTTGGATAATAATCAAGGCATTCATACTTTTGTTTCACACAGTGACATGGCCGTTTTTTCTGCAGGCAGCACAGGTGTCATACAGACTGCACACTGATGTGATCCATGTGACACGTACCAGAGAAAACACCTGTCCCTTAAAAAAAATAAACTAATAATAATTTTTATACTTATCTGTCTCCGGCGCTTCCGGGTCCCACTCATTATGCTCATGCATATTCACTGCACTGACCATGGACCCGGGAGTAACAGCAGCACCGGAGACAGGTAAGTATACAAGTTCATGCTGTTCGTGTGCTGTCTGGGTTACATGTGGATCGGGTACAGCATAGGGGGGAGGTGAGGAAAGGCAAATGGGGTAGCCCACAAGTAACATAAAAAATAAAAAAAACAAAACACAAATGAAGATACGGTGTTGCTGCCTTTGCTATCCTGGATTGGATCTTAGTCTAGTGGCCTAACCTCATGATCTACCAGGTTGTTTTCAAATTGAGGCTACGTTCACAGAACCACATTTAGAAACTGAAAGACCAAATTTGGGAGGAAAATGAGGGGTACGTCTTATAATCCGAATGTAGCTTACTGGGAAGTGGAGAATGGGCGCTGTGTTGGCTGCGGGCGCTGTGCTGGCTGTGTGGAGCAGGGCAGTGTGGTGGGTGGCCCAGATTCTCTAGGAGCAGTGCGGGCTTCACATAATGGTGCCTGGAGTCAGCGCATGTGCACATGGAGCTCTTGGCTCAAGATCTTATCTGCGCAAGCGCCCCCTCCGGACCATTTATTTCCCAGTAGCGAACTTAAGGGAAATAGCGCCCGAAGGTTGTGCGTGCGCAGATGAGATCTCGGCTTGTCATTGAGCCAAGAGCTCATTCTGTGCACGAGCCAACTGCGGGCACCATTTCTTTGAAGCCTGCACTGCCGACAGAGCATCTGGGACACCCGCCGCAGCGCCTGCATGGACCTACTCCAGCACCGCCCCGCCTCTTGTGACCATGCTCCACCACCGCTACTGCCTCCTTTCCGGTAGGACACCATCGGAGTATAAGACAGACCCCCTTTTATACTTATTTTTTTCGCAACATGTGGGGTGCGTCTTATAATCCGGTGCGTCTTGTACAACGAAAAATACGGTAACTGTTATAAAATACTAATATATTTAAATTTATATAACCAAAATTAAAAGAAAATCTTAATTTTATTTTTGGTAGGTGAACCTATCAGAACCACAAAAAAACATGAGATATCTACAAATTTTACAGCGGATGACCGTGGTATCACACAGAATACACATGAACAGCCTTTCATTGTCCCATCGATACCCTTAGTACCTCACAGTGTATATAAAGTATGTTACCCTGTCCAACTGCTCTTCGTTCCTGATTCATTACAGACCGTTAAGCAAATTCAAATTGAAAGTAAGGATGATGAACATCAAAGGATTGAAATGGGAGAGACTTCATATTCATTTTCTCAAAATAGGATATTTGTTCCAGACAGAAGTTCTGTTGTTATAAATGAGAAAGTGGAGAAATCCTTTTCATGTTCCGAATGTGGGAAATGTTTTAAACAGAGATCAGATCTTGCTAACCATAAGAGAGTTCACACAGGGGAAAAGCCATATTCATGTTCAGAATGTGAGAAATCTTTCAACCAAAAGACACATCTTAATAGACACCAGAAATGTCACACAGGGGTGAAGCCATATTCATGCTTTAAATGTGGGATAAGTTTTGTTCAGAAATCAGAACTTGAATCACATGAGAGAAGGCACACAGGGGAGAGACCATTTTCATGTTCAGAATGTGGGAAATGTTTTAAACATAGATCAGATCTTGCTAGCCATCAGAGAATTCACACAGGGGAAAAGCCATATTCCTGTTCAGAATGTGAGAAATCTTTCAAGCAAAAGACACATCTTAATAGACACCAGAAACATCACACAGGGGTAAAGCCATATTCCTGCTTTAAATGTGGGATATGTTTTGTTCAGAAATCAGATCTTAAATCACATGAGCGAAAGCACACAGGGGAGAAACCATTTTCATGTTCTGAATGTGGAAAATGTTTTTCCGCAAAATCAACTCTTAATGTACATCTGAGAGGTCACACAGGGGTGAAGCCGTATTCATGCTGTATATGTGGGGAATGTTTTGTTCATAAATCATTACTTAAACTACATGAGAGAAGGCACAGAGGGGAGAAACCATATTCATGTTCAGAATGTGGCAAATCTTTTATTGCAAAATCAGCTCTTAATAAGCATCTGAGAGTTCACATAAGGAAGTAGCCATTACCTTTTTGCCACTTTACTTGTCAATAACACAAATGTGTAATAAAGCATACAGCAATTATAGTCAAGTAACATGCCATACATTAGAATGGGAGAGAAATTTCAAACCCTAAATAATGAATTAAAAATGATTTGCAATTACCAATAAATGTTTTTATTCTAAAATATAAATTGCACCCAAAAAACACCTATAAATCAGCCAGGTGTCTAGTCTTATTAACATTTGTATATATGACTGCATTTGAAACTTCTGTTTGCCGATCATTAATAAACGTTTGTGGAATAACTTTGGTCTATCTTAATTTTTACATGCATGCCCCAGGCTGACTGGCTCTGGTAATCAATACAACTTAGAAATTGTCTGAATTTTATTTATTGGGATTCACACGGAGACCCTGTTTTAGGCGCTCAGCGTAAAGCACAGGATAAATGTGAACTGATGATTATTACGATTTTCAGGAGGTTTAATGAGCCAAGAATAGTCCTTATTTTTATTTTTGTGTGGTTCATCAAGACTGCTTTATTTTTAATTGTTGCACTATGCATTGAATATTTATTTTAGTACTATTTTTGGGTTAATAACATTTTTTATCACTTTTTTTCAGATGCAAAATGAAAAAAATAGTAATTCAGACATTTATTTTTATTTTATTTTGCATCTTTCAAAATAAGACAGCTTTATTCTTCGAATCTGTAAAATTACAGCTATACCAGATTTATACATTTTTTTATGCTTTGCTACTTTTACACATTAAAAATAATATTTTTCAAAAACAAATTTGTTTTTCCATTGCCATATTCTGAGAGCTGTAACCTTTTATTGTTATTTTTTGCCAAATAAGCCAGATTAGGGCTTTTTTTGTAAAACTATTTGACATTTCATTTCTACAATTTTTTTTTACATGTCTTTTTAGCACTTTTTATAAAATGCTTGTGTGTCAGTTTGATGCGTCGATACCAATTATGTGAACGTTGCTTATTTTCGTTTTAATGCAAATTCTGCATTTTTAGTGGCAAAACATTTCTTTGTGATTTGAGTGCGTTTCTTTTCCTGTGTTTTTGAACTTTTTTTTACGTATTTTAACTTTTTTTTTACTTTTCCACTTTGTCCCACGCAGGAACATGGATATTTGTTACTTTGTTGGTCTCATGCATTGCAGTTCTCATGTATTGCAGTGCCTTAAACCTGTCAGTGTCTCACTGACTCTGACTGTTAGGCACTGTTCTAACAGGTCACCATATCTTGAGGTCATCAGATGGTCTCAGGGTGCTATGGCAACTATCGCCACAAGCGATTACAATCTTGAAGGGCCAATAGTGTTAAAAGGGGTGTTTTAACCCGCTAGATCTTGCTGTCGCGATTGACTCGGCATGAAGGAAACCAGTGCCGCCCCCCCGCTAGTGATGTCACTGGTCTCTGTCAGATATTGACGCCACTCTGTTGCCAGCTGATTATTACTGATCTGAGTCGACAGCAGAGTGGACGCTGTCATTGTGCAAATCTCACAGTTTGCAGGAAATGACGAGCACCGTAAATGAACAGTAAATGGAACCAGAGGTTCCTTGTCAGTTTCCTATTCTATATTTGCCAGCTATGCAATTCCTGAAATCTGATGAGGCCTGGCATATTAAAGAAAGTGACCACTATTTGGACAACCTCTTCTTAAAAAAGTAATCTCTCTGTGGGGCGTGGCTTGCTAATGGCCGGGTAAGAAGCACGAGTCTGAAGCTCTCCGTGGTATCCCCGGATCACGCCGCTATTAATAGCCCACTCGATGCCAGGAACATATGAGCAGACCCCAGAGACCCTCTGGAGCAGGCACATCTGAAAAACAAATCCCGGTACACATGGAACGCTTCCTAAATCAAAGCTCCACACTCCTCATGCCGCAGCCTGCCAGGTCAGTGAAAACTAAGATGGCGTCGGCCGACTACGCTGGAGGGACACCGAAGTCGGAGCAGAGCAAACCTACTAGAGCACAATCAGAGGGGGCCCGGGGAGAAAACAAAGAGATGGGAGAAGAAATGATCCTCTCAGAGATAAGCAAACATCTACAATCACTCCCCACTAAAGATGACCTGGAGAGCTGCATTAGCAGGCTGGAGGCTGCACACAGGAAGGAACTGCAGACCCTGACCACTGCTTTTACTGCAAGAGTGGATGAGACTTAAAAATCACAAGATGCAATGGTGAGTGAACTCCAAGCTCACAGAAAGATCATCCTTAGTAATTCCAGCAAATTAAAGGAATTGGCAGGAGGTTTGGAAGACCTCGAAAATCGCGATCGACATAATAACATACACATTAGAGGTCTACCTGAAGCAGTGAGCAATGCTGAACTCAACCAGACTGCACAGAATCTCTTCAGGCAGTTACTAGGGTAAGAAGACTCATACACAGTGGAGCTGGACAGCATACATCGTGCACTTGGGCCTAGATCGACTTCAGATTCCAGGCCCCGTGATGTCATTTGTCGCATCCATTTTTTTTTTTTAAATAAAGGAGGCGATTATGCAGGCGGCTCGTGGGAAAGGTCCGATCTCCTTTATGGACGCCCAGATAATCATCCTTTCTGACCTGGCTAGACGCACATTATTACAAAGGAGAGCTCTGAGGCCCCTCTTACTCCAACTCAAAGAAAGAGACATTCCATACACATGGGGGTTCCCATTCCAGCTGACAGCCAGTAAAGGAGGAAAGTCTGCTAGTTTTCGTTCCCTAGGAGATCTTGCTAACTTCCTTGGAACATTTGAAATCCCAATGGTGGACCTGCCGGAGTGGCCGTCTACTCCAAGATCAGCTGTTTCTCCGCCACGATGGCTTACAGCGCATCGGGCCAAGAAAAACAAGAACAGAGCTTCTGACGACACCTCGGACGACACCTGAGATCTCATGGCCAGTGAGATTCAAGCTTTTATTGACTCTTGCTCTGTAACTCGAGTCATTCTCTCGCATCCTGGAGTGACTCCATGGAGGACTGGTTGTCCACTGTACTCGGGGATACGATTAAGAAGGTTTTTTTGTTTATAAGAACTGTTTAACTGTTCTAGCTTAGACTCCCCTAAAGTTGGAGGTGGTATATAGTAATTGCATGCATGTTTCTCTGAATGTTATACACACTGCATATTTTGGTTAGTTGCATACCTTATACTTATACTTTTGGGTCTCCCAAGATCTTATCTAAATGTACTTGTTTCCCACTCTGTATAATATAGTGGTAATGTTATAGTCTTTACTTTTCAGGTGTTTTAACATAGTATTACTTCCTTAGCGGCGGGGGAAAGGGGGGCTGCGATAGAGGCTTGCTAAGCTCTTGGCTTCCACCTCCTCCCCTCTAGGTGCAACTAGTGGCTATTTACCATATTAAATTAGCACTTATGTCTCACAGGGTTTACCTCTTCTCTCTGAACCCTGCTTTACTCTTTTCTTTAACACTCTCACTTTTCTGCTACATTTCTCTTGTCTCACTCCTTTCCTGCCTGGGGGTCAGTTCCTGCTCACCTTGATCCTGCATGGCTACCACTAGACAATGGATAGATTAAAATTCTGCTCATACAATTTGAAAAGGGCTTGAATATGCCAGAGAAGAGGCGTCAAATAACACTTTCCAGCCATAAGCAGAGAATAGCAATTTTATTGTTACAGGAAACGCATTTTCAGACAGATTCAGTGCCAAAATTGTCTACCAGGAATTATCCAACATGGTTTAATAGCACTACCCTGGAGTCTAATTCGAGGGGAGTCTCAATAGCTTTTCACAGATCCTTTGTTCCTGAAATACTGAAATCTCTTATTGACCCTGCAGGCCGCTACATATTCCTCTAGGTGTCATGGAAGAACTCCAGATTTGTGATTGCGAATATGTACAGCCCGAACCAGTTCCAGAGGCGATTCCACGGGGAGTGTCTACGCCTCCTTGAGGATTTCGCTGGTACTTCTCCGGTAATATTGGGAGGGGACTTCAATGTGCCCTTGAATCCTGGTATGGATGTCTCCTCGGGTTTGGTGCTCATAACCCCTTTCTTTGGAAAGGAACTTAAAAAAATGTGACTCACAACTTGAGGCTGGTGGAGGTGTGGCGGGTACTACACCCCAATGAAGAGAATTACACTTTCTATTTCCCAGTTCATCAGATCTATAGAAGAATAGATTACTTCTTTATATCCCACTCTTTATTACACACTCAGATACAGGCGGGGATAGGATCCATCCTGTGGTCTGACCATGCACCAGTTTATCTGAGCTTGAGTCTGGGCTCCAGAGCTGGACAGGGCTTGACTTGGCATTTAAATGAGGGCCTCCTGCAAGACCCATTGTGTCGAGTGTAGATTTCTCAGGCCATACAGAATTTTACAGAGGACCACAGGGGGACCCTTCCTCGCTCTCGATCAAATGGGAGGCATTGAAGTGTCTAACCAGAGGGATTTTTATTTCACATGGATCTCGGATTAAAAAATAAAGAGCTGAGGATATTAAAAACTTGTTATCTTTTATAGCAAGTTTGGAAAAGCAACATAAACAACACTTATCCCCCTTGGTATATAGTCAGCTATCCATGCAACGCCAGAAACTGATGAGTATCCTAGATCAGAGATCTAGATCCCTACGGGACAGAATAAGGAGCAGATTTTATCATATTGGAGATAAAAGTGGCAGACTATTAGCTAGAGCTTTACACCCCAGGATTGCAACTACCTATATCCCATGTATAAATAATGTGGGAGGTTTCAAAGTACATAATACTCAAGAAATTATTTCTAGCTTTACCTCATATTATGAATCCTTATACAACATAAAAGGACACTATACAGACTTATCAGCTCCTCCAGAGGCAGGAAAAAATCAAGAATTAGCTCCGGCGCTTTCTGAGCTGGAGGAGGGCTTTACTCTGGAGGAAATAGTTGCGGTAATAAAAGAGGCGAAAAAGGGCAAGAGCCCAGGCCCAGACAGTTTTACCACAGGCTACTATAAGGAATTTGTGGATATATTGAGTCCAATCTTTTTTTATTTATGTAACTACATATCATCTGGAGGTAGGTTCCCGCAGCAAGCCCTTAGGGCACATATCACAGTAATTCATAAACCTGGAAAGGATCCCCTCCTATTCAGTAGCTACCGGCCGATCTCTCTCATGAATACTGACGTTAAACTCTATGCAAAATTAATAGCAAACAGGCTGCGGACTCTTCTCCCAATGCTTAACGCAGACCAGGTAGGGTTCGTACCGGGTAGAGAGGCGAGGGACAATATTATCAAGACAGTGTACTTAGTAGATTGGGCTAAAAGAAGGGGTATCCGTACGTGCGTCCTGTCGATAGATGCTGAAAAAGCCTTCAACAGTGTGCACTGGGAATTCATGTTTCTGGCTCTCAAAAGTATTGGATTGGTGGAGTGTATGGTCAACAGAATCTCGACTCTATATGCGTCGCTGACTGCGCAGGTAAAAATAAACGGTACTTTATCCCAGCCGTTTGGCATTGGTAATGGAACCAGACAAGAGTGTCCACTTTCCCCACTGCTGTATGTGCTAACCATGGAATTTCTTCCTGAGGCGATCAGTACCAACCCCTCAATTCGGGGGGTGACAATTGGAGGAGGAGAGCATAAGTTGGCCCTCTTTGCTGATGACCTACTTCTTTATATAACATCTCCGGTCACTATTATTCCAAATTTAGTCTCGGAGCTCTCTAGGTTTGGTCACCTTAGCAACTTTAAAGTTAACTCACATAAGTCTGAAATTCTTAATGTCTCGTTGCCTCCTCATTTGGCGACACAACTACGCTCCTCCTTGCCCTATAAGTGGGCTATGGAATACCTTTAATTATCTGAGTATTAGGATATCTGAGGATACATCCCGTCTCCCGACTTTGAATCTGTACAGAGCCTTGCAGTCTATTGAACAAGACATAACTAAATGGAACAAGCTGAATCTTTCATGGTTTCAAAGAATGAACACGGTTAAGATGGATCTTTTACCACGCCTCTTATATTTCTTAAAGGCAATTCCTATATGCCTTCCGGCCTCCTTCTTTTCTAGACTTAAAGCTTTAGTCAACAGATTTATCTAGGCCAACAAAAAACCTTGCATTTCCTATCAGACCCTACGCAGAAGTAGGAGGAGTGGTTGTGTAGGTTTACCTGACTTTCGGCTATACAATTTTGCTTAGTTGGGAACATGTATCCTGGACCTGTTCCACCACAAGAGTAGCAAGCGCTAGGTAGACGTTGAGTATGCCAAGACAGAACATGGACCTTTAACTGAGATTTGGATCCCAGATACGCTCCAGGCCTCCCCTCGGATGTCATCGTATTTGGTTCATAATCTATCCCAATGGGTAAGGCATGAGAAACTCCACTTTACTGCAATTCCACGTATACACACACCTTTATGTGGGAACCCTGGGTTTCCAGTGGGACTAAGCCACATCATACTACAAAAGAAAAAACACGACCATCCTGTAGTCAACGATTATAGTGACACTTTGGAGATTAGACCCCTTTCGTACTTTTTTCCAGAGTCTGATATTCTGTCAGGGACCTGTTTTTATATGAACAGGTAAAGAGTTATGTCAAATCCCTACTCCCCCATAATAGCATCTTTAGGTCCCCCACGGTATTCGAACAACTTTGCATAGGGGATGTGCCCCCTGCCCATTCGGTCTCACTGTTGTACAGCTTGTTCTTTGAAAGCGTAACGGCGGACGGGGATCCGTTTCATTTCTTCTCCAAGTGGGAGGAGGACCTGGGAAGACCTATTTCTGGGGAGGACCATGCCAGGATTCTATTATTTAGAAAACTCTCCTCTACATGTGCTCTGACCCAGGAGAAAATACAAAATTTTGATACGATGGTATAGGTGTATGACTACTATTAGAGCCATGTTTTTCGGAGCTTCTGATACCTGTTGGAGATGTTCGCATGAGAGGGGCTCTTACATACACACCTGGTTGCAATGCCACCCTATAAGGAAATTTTGGGACAATGTGTTCAACCTCTTCAATAAGGTTTCCGGGATGGGAATCCGGCCTTCCCCTGAGCTTGCCCTTTTGTCCCTTAGTGATTTCTCCATTGCTAAATACAAGAACAACATCCTCGGGCACTTCTTGGCAGCTGCACGGAGACTGATCCCGAGATTATGGAAACAGGCGAAGACCCCTTCTAGATCCGAATTTGTTGCGGAACTCAATGAGATTTTCAGGATGGAAGAACTAATAGGTCAGGCAATGGAGACTTTAGAGAAAGTTGTAGACGTTTGGACTCCCTGGGTTCTATTTAGGGACTCCTCGGAATTGGGACTCTGGATCACGGGTTAACTGGGCTGGATCGGTGTGGGGGTGGGGGCGGGTTGGGGCTCGAGCACCCTATGCAGGACCTATTCTATCTCTCTTGGCTTCTCTTACTTTCTTCTTTTTCTTTTTGTTTTTCATGCATTCTTACCTTGTAAGCTTTCTACATCATTCCTCGCTCTTTCTCTTTCTCATTCGTCTCTCTTTTTTCTTAAAACAAGTGTGTTTTAATATTATGTGCATCGGACACAAGAACTCTTGTACCAACTACAAATATTATATGTGAATTATTTTTCTCTTATGGTATGGTTGCAATGATTAATTCTTCGATAATTGTCAAAATTCAAAGTTTATTGAAGTTAGTCTTTACTAACTTCAATAAACTTTGATTTGAACAAAAAAGTAATCTCTCTAATCAGTGGACACTATTAGGCTGCTGCGCTCTCTCTACTTCTGTCTTCTATTCCACATATGAAGGCGTGAACCTCAGACAAAGGGAGGAAATGAGAGTGCAGCAGCCGCTGATCATTTTGCCAATGTCATGTGAGCCCCGAGAGACCTGGTGCCAGTACAGCTGATCAGTGTACAGAGTTTTTAATTTAAAAACGTTTTTTAAAAAGGGGTTGTCCAAGTAGTGGATAACCCCCTTTTTGATGGTTTTGTAGTGATTAAAGGGAACCTGTCATCAGAAATTTTGCGTAAAACCTAAAAGTTTCCCCCTCTGCAGCTCGTGGGCTGCATTCTAGCAAGGTTCCTGTACTTTTTGTGGCCCCCTTAAACTAAATTAAATACTTTATAAACTGCTGACCGTTGCTGTTCCTCCAGCAGATTTACGCCGCCCCCCAACGCTGAATTTCATATCTCAGGACGCCGCCCCTAGGCGCCCGTGGTCATGCGCTGTGCGACTGTAGCGGGACTGTGCACGTGTGACCGCTGGTGACGTTTTGCGCAGGCACGAGGTTATGGGCGGCGCTGTGAGTGTCAACAGCAAGTGCCGCCCATAACCTCGTGACCGCACTTTCCCCTCTTCCTCCAGCATTCTGCGCAAGCGCTTGCTGGCCAGATGACCCGACGTCACCTCTTTTCCATCTTGCCCTGCTGCAGGGTAAGATGGGAAGGAGGTGACGTCGGGTCATTTGGCCGGCGAGCGCTTGCGCAGAACGATGGAGGCAGTGGGGGAAAGCTCGTCCACGAGATTATGGGCGGGCACTTGTGATGCAATCACAGCGCCGCCCATAATCTCATGCTTGTGACACACGTCACCAGCGATCCTGGTGTGGGCGGCACATCGGGTGCAGTGGGCGGCGTCCTGATGGATGAAATGGAGCGTGGGCGTCAATGTGCTGGAGGAACGGCGTCAATGTGCTGGAGGAACAGCAACAGTCAGCAGAGAGCCCGCCCCCATGGACGATTTACAAAATTTACATAGCAAAAGGTACAAGTTTATAAAGTATTTAATTTGGTTTAAAAGGGGCCACAAAAAGTACAGGAACCTTGCTAGAATGCAGCCCACGAGCTGCAGAGGGGGAAACTTTTAGGTTTAAAGCTAAATTTCTGATGACAGGTTCCCTTTAATAATTGATTTCTCCCAGTTAGTAAGCCAGCCTAGTTCTCAGTAATCATAATGCACATGACTCTAAAGGACACTTTAGTGAAATTCCACTATAGTTTTTTGTATTTACTATGTTCACTACTTGGTAAAACTGATCTGACGGTATGATTCGTACATGCCAAACATGTATAGTTTCTTTGTTGTTGTTTTTTTGGGGGATTTTTAAGCGGTATATATAGAAAATTCCGAAACTTGTCAAAAAAAGAATTGCACTTTTAGTGCAATTTTCAGGGACCCATAACCCGTTCCGTTCATTTTTTAGGATCTGGTGCTATGTGAGGGCTTATTTTTGGCACCCTGAGCTGACATTTTTACTGATACAATTTTTGGGTAGATGCAATATTTTAATCACCTCTTACTACATTGTACTGCAATATTGGGGCAACCAAAAAAAACGTAATTTTGGCGTTTTGAATTTTTCTGGTTATGTCCTTTACCGATCAGATTAATTTATTTTATATTTTGATAGATCGGGTATTTCTGAATGGGGTGATACCAAATAAGTGTATTTTTCTAATTGTCTTATTTTCAATGGGGCGAAAGGGGAGTGATTTGAACTTTTTTTTATTTTTCATATGGGGGGGTTTCTAAACTGAAGGTTTAACCCTGTTATGCACCAGAGTCCCTGGTAATACTGTGTCCATAGTTGGGAGCCCCACAGGGTTTTTTTTTTTACATACACAAACTATACGTTGTTATTGTGCTCCTGTAATGGACCTTTTTAGTTTGCAATTGGCAGCTATTTGTAAACATTATATATGGTCCTGGGTGGTGCTTTTTGGAACTAATCCTATTCTTTCAATTTGAATAGTACTCTCTACAAACGGCTAGGAGTTCCAGATCCACCTGATTTGATTCTAATTACATTTTGTGATACCCTTACTTTAATTATTTTTAGGATCCACTTGTATCCTGGGTATCTGGAACGATTTTAAGTGTTTTTCTGAAACAAACTCTGTCATTTATGTGTAACAATCATAATATCACCCCAGATGATTCATTTTGGTGATGTCTATGTGTTTTTAATTGTCTATTGTGGTTTTTTCATAATAAAAATGTGTCCATTTTGCAGATATACTCTTTGTCCTCTAGTTCATTGATATGTCTTTATGAGTAGTGCTGCTTGAGTAGATGGTTCATGGTGACCACCTCTCAGCATAACCTTAACCGGAATTAATGTTGAGAATCTGGTGTCTGAAACACAGGCAATCGCCTCAGGTCAGGAATTTCAGTATCTTCAAGGTCTTCATCTACCTCATGCTCTGGTACACCTCGCGTCACCCGTGACAGGACATCTGCATTTGTGCATTTGAGTTCTCCTTGCCGGACCGTAACCAAATACAGTAATTAAACTTGGACATTCGCGCCATCCATCGCTGTTCTAATGCTCCCAGTTTGGCGTTCTCAAGATGTGCCAGCTGATTGTTGTCCCTCATCACTAGAACTTTTAACCCTGTGAGATATTCAGCAAATTTCTCAGTTATAGCCCACACCAGGACCAACATCTCAAGTTTGAATGAGCTATAGTTATCAGGGTTGCGCTCAGTGTACCGTAGAGACCGACTGGCATACGCGACAACCCTCTCTCGTTCCTCTTGCTCTTGGGCTAATACCGCTCCCAGTCCATGCTGACTTCCATCTGTATATAAGGTAAAGGGACGGTCAAAGCGAGCATATGCCAACAGAGGTGCTTGTATGAGAGCGGCCCAGATCTGGTCAAATGCCTGTTGTTGTCGATCGGTCCATTGGATAGGACGATTTCTGGGGCCCGTAGAGGTCCCACTCAATAACTCATTCAACGACTCGGATAGCTTAGCAAAATCCTTCAGAAACCGGCTATAGTATCCGGCCAGACCAAGGAAAGCCCGCACGTCCCTCATGGTTTTGGGGGTAGGCCACTCCTGGATGGCCTCTATCTTACTCTCGGCTGGGCGCACTCCTTCTGCTGATACAACATGTCCCAAATATTTGATTTGAGTCTGAAACAAGCGACATTTTTTTTGTTTGATCTTGAGTCCATTGTCTCTTAGCCGATGTAACACTTGGAGCTTTTTCAGGTGATCTTCAAATTAATTTCCAAATATAATTACATCATCTAGGTATACCAACACAGATTCGAAGTTGTAATTGCCTAGACAGTACTCCATCAGTCGCTGAAATGATCCGAGGGCATTAGTAAGCCTGAAGGGCATTCGGTTGAACTCATAGAGTCCCATCTGTAGGATAAAAGCTGTCTTATGACGATCCTTAGCCGCCATGGGTACCTGTCAATAGCCACTGGCCAGGTCTAGTGTGGAGAAATACTTTGCTTTTCCCAGGGTAGACAGGGACTCTTCAATCCTTGTCAATGGATACGAATCACGCACAGTTTTTGCATTCAGCTTACGGTAATCAACACAAAACCGTATAGACCCATCTTTTTTTTTTAACCTGTACAACTGGTGCAGCCCAGGGACTCTGGCTCGGGCGGATCACGCCATTATCCAGCATTTGTGCTAGCATGCCCTTGACCTCCTGATAGAGATTTGGGGGAATCTGACGATACCTCTCTCGGATTGGGAGCACATCTCCGGTAGGTATCTCGTGCTCGATCACTTTCGTGGAGCCGAAGTCTTCATCACTTCTGGAAAAGGCAGACTGATACTCCCAAAGCGTGGCCTGTAGCTGGTGTTTTTGTTCCGGTGTCAACTGGGTCGTGTCCATTCCCATCAGCTCCATGATCTTTTCACCATTCCACATGGGCGTGGGTGGCTCTTCTGCCGCTGCTTGCATTGATAGGGTCCAAGCGGTCTGGCGGTCCACTCTCAAAGTGAACTGTCTCTTGTGAAGAATTTTTTCACCGCACACATACACATCGACTAGTTTGGAACCCGCTACCAAGGTCACCTCACGTTTCTGCAGATTCAGACATCTCACTGGTACCCTTCCATTTTGTACCGTGGCCAGCGTCCTGGCGATCATGGGGCCTTTCATACCTTCAGACTGTTCCACTGGCTCCAAAATCACTTCTACACCCTTCAATTTCCTAAGGGTCCCCACCGGCAGTAACACCAGCTTCTCTTGTCCTGGACGATGGTGATAGCGGGGCCACGGGGGACGTACACAGGTCACACTGCTTTTCCTCCCGCTAAACTCTTCTCTATGCCACACGAATGGACCACCTGCCCTCTGTGTGCCCTTGTGAGTTGTCGCTCTTTTCCAGTATCCTGGACCATCACGTTCAAACAGCAGGGAATCTAGTTCCCTCAGGATGTTCAGCCCTAGAACCACTGGGAGATTTGGCCTTGCCTGTGTCTTTACAAGTATCACTCCCTTGGTTCCCAGCTCCTGTCCGCACAGCTGCACTTTCATCCATACGATGCCCGCTACTAGGATATCCTCATTGTTAGCCGCTTTCAGTTGCAACAGGTGCCCCGACTCCGGCTTAGAAGCCTCCTTGAAGCGTGTCTGGAAGTATTCCATCGGCATAATCGTCACCTCCGACCCAGTGTCTACCAGACACATAATTTTCTTCCTGGCAAACTGTGCCTCCAGTGCAGGGCTTTCTGCGATCAGAACCTTCGTGCATGGTTCGGGCAATGGTTCTAAGTAGAGATGAACGAACCGATCGCGGTTCGGCTCGAGCTTGGTTCGTCAAACGGAGGTCGCGTTCGAGTTCAGTTCGGCGAACCGGTTCGACGAACCACTCGAACCCCATAGGAAACAATGGGAGGCAATCGCAAACACATAAAAACACATTATAAATGTACACATACAGTTAATAAACATTGCCATAACACTTACCTGTGCCCGCGATGCGTCCTGCACTCGGTCTCCCGCCGCTTTTCCATCGGTAATCGCTGCGTCCTCCCGGTAACCAGCAGTGATGCAGGACCTATCGTGACGTCAAAATAGCCATGTGACCAGTCACGTGTCTATTATCTCATTGGCTACAGACTGGTCACATGGCTTTGACGTCATTCTAGGTCCTGTCATTGCATCTCTCCGGTACACGGTGCACGTTTTGTGTATTGCCGTGTACTGGCGACATGCTCTGACACACGTTCTGCTTCCCCGTTCCGTTAGGGACCGGCTGACACAGCCGGTCAAAAACGGAGATCACCGTTGCCATAGCAACGACGTGACGTCACCGCTAACAGCGGCACCGGGAATCACATGATCGGAGCACCGTTGCTATGGCAACCGGTCTGTCAGCGGTAACGTTACCGCTAACAGCCAGCAGCACTGATCACTCATGGAGTGAAGACTGCACGAGGAGCAGCAGCGTCTTTCTCCCATGCTGTGCTGCTCATGTAGCAGAGCTGCATGGGATGAAGGAGAAAGACAGAAGAGCATGGATCGTGGAGGGATAAGAGGGAGTAATAAAAATAGAGTCTCTAAGTGTGTCTGTGTATTTATTTCTATTACAGTATTTTTTCTCTGTGTGGTGTCTTTTTTTAACCCTTTATTGGAGATTCTTAATGGCTGGGTCAAACTTGCCTGACATAAAAAATCTCTGACTTAATATTTGCTAGTAAAACAAAGCTGGTATTAACTCATGATTACCCAGCAAGCCACCCGGCTTCAGGGCTGCTGAAAGAGTTGGATACAGCGCCAGATGATGGCGCTTCTATGAAAGCGCCATTTTCTGGGGCGGCTGCGGATTGCAATTCGCAGCAGAGGCGCCCAGAAACCTTGGGCTAACCTGTGCTGCGGATTCCAATCCCCAGCTGCCTAGTTGTACCTGGCTGGACAGAAAAATGGGGCGAAGCCCACGTCAGTTTTTTTTGTTTTTTTTTAAATTATTTCATGAAATTCATGAAATAATTAAAAAAAGGGCTTTCCTATATTTTTAGTTCCCAGCCGGGTACAAATAGGCAGCTGGGGGTTGGGGGCAGCCGTACCTGCTTGCTGTACCTAGCTAGCATACAAAAATATGGCGAAGTTCACGTCATTTTTTTGTAGTTTTTTTTTCCCAAAAAAATAAAAAATGCTTCCCTGGATTTTCCATTGCCAGTGAAGGTAACACGAAGCAGTGGCGGTTAGCAGCCAGTAGCTGCTTGGATTACCCTTATCTAGCAATACAAAAAATGCAGCGGGATCCCATATATATTTTTTTTAATTATTTATTTAAATAACTAAAAACAAAAAGGGACTTCCGGATCCTGCCCTGATCATGTAAGATGCAGGGCGCCTGAGCTCCATCATTCCCTGCAGCTCTGACATATATACCGGACAACCCACCAGCCTCCCCCGCTCCATACCACCGGTGAGTGAAGCTGCTGTATGCAGGGAAGCTCACGGGGAGCCATGGAGACAGTAAGCTGAAGCAGCAGCGTGAATTTCGCTCCCCCCTCCCTCTCAAGATCTGGCAGCGTGATAAAGATGGCGCCGGAGCCGGCCCTGCACTAAAATCAGATCTGTGCATGGAGAACAGGGCATAGCTGAGGGCTTACCTTGCAGAGATTACTCACTCCCGCCCCCAGCACTAATCACTTAACCTGCAGCAAAATAATAAAAATACCGTCACACATAACGAGATCGCTAGCGAGATCGCTGCTGAGTCACGGTTTCTGTGACGCAGTAGTGATCCCATTAGCGATCTTGTTATGTGTGACACCTACCAGTGATCAGGCCCCTACTGTGAGATCGCTAGTCGTTACAGAATGGTCCAGGCCATTTTCTTCAAAGGCGATGTCCTGCTGGGCAGGACACATCGCTGTGTTTGACACTGTGTGACAGGGTTACAGTGACTGCTGAGAACGTTATACAGGTCGCTACTGCGACCTGTATTGTTCCTGTATCGCTGGTAAGATCTGACTGTGTGACATCTCACCAGCGACCTCCCAGCGACTTAACAGCGATCCCTATCAGGTCGCATCGTTTTCGGGATCGCTGGTAAGTCGTTGTGTGTGACTGGGCCTTAAAGCTCCTGGAGTCCTGATAAGATATCAGCAGCAAACATAACGCTACTGACAAGTTCTGCAGAGAGCAGAGAATAACAGCAGGGAATCCCTGGGCCCTTCCCCCATCGCTGTCCAGACCTGTGCATAAGCAGGTGCTGAATCTATAGGCATACAGAGTCAGTGCAAAGCTCTGGAGAAAGTAAAAGAAGATTGAAATCGGGAGGCACTTTGGCTCCTTGTTTAAACATACATCCCTGCAAAGTTACAGGACAGTGAGAATTCATATAACTCTGGCAGGGGGGAGAAAGGGGTGAAAGTGAGAATAATCAAAAGGGGGAGCAGAATCAAGATTTGACTGACAACCCACACTAAATCAGTGTCAAAACTTACGTCACTTCATTCACTACTTGATGGAAAGATACTTGTTGCGAAGCAACTCCAAAACACAAAATCCTCATACATCCAGCGTACAGTGTGCAAAAAAGATTGTGACTTCCCATAAAGCATTAAGTGTCCCTCGGTCACCTGAAAATACTCACCAGATGGAGATGGAGGATTCCCCGGGGACCCCGGATGTATTCAAAACGATGGAGGGTATTGATTATAAGCGTCTGGCTGATGAAGTCGCCAATCGTCTGCTACCTGACATTTCCGCTACAATTAAAGCATCAATGGCAACAGCTCTTAGTGCCATACAGAACCAACTTGATGAGACGGTGGAACAGGTTGCGGCTATGGAAACCAGAATGTCGACGTTAGAGGAGGACTTCAGCTCTGACCATACTACAGTCATGCGTCTGGCCAGGGAGAATCTGATCCTAAGGGACCATGTGGACGATCTGGAGAACCGCTCCAGAAGGAGCAATTTGCGCATAGTCGGCCTCCCTCAAACATACCCGATTGGTGAGCTATGTACATTATGTGAATCAACTATTCTTACAACTCTGGGAGTAGCAGGAAGGAGAAAAGTGGAAAGGATGCATCGCATTGGTCCGCCAAGGAGAGGTGATGAGGGTGAAAATAACGGACGCCCAAGACAAGTCATAATGAAATATTTGGACTTCTCCGATAAACAGGAAATATTACAGGCATATAAGAAATTGAAACATCCCTTGGAGGTGAAAGGCTCGCGCATCTTGCTCTTCGAGGATTTTTCTGAGGAGGTCACACGGCAGCGGAGGGCATTCTCATACATATGCTCGGCCTTATTTAAGAGAAATATACGCTTCCAGTTAAAGTACCCGGCAACGTTGATTATCAGACATCAGGATGGATCCTACAATTCTTTCTGAAGCCCAAAGGAGGCAGAGGCCCTTATTGAGCGGATCAGCAGTCCTTGTGACCTCAGGAGTTCTCCAGGACAAGGGCGTAACGACTCACCAGACCAGAGAGTGACCAAAGGGAGCTCTGGAAAGTTTGCTACAGCTTCCCCGAAAGACCGGAGACAACAAAACAGTCCTTGCCCCCTAATCTACATTCAAGCACTCTAGCCATCTCTGGACTGGAGGATGGTGAACGGAGGAGAGTATATTTTGCTGTAGTGGGGCATTGGACTCACTCCACATCCAGGGAGTCCTATGAAGAATGTCCCTTTATCGTCGTGTACTGTGGCCTAAGATAAGTAGCCAATGCTTGCTATTCTGAACAGATGCTGTTTATCCCCTTGAGTCCACCCCTTATCTGCATAGACACCTTGATTAAATTTGGTTACCCTGGTGGGTGCTAGTATTTTTGGTCCTTTATTCTGGGGCCATTTAGGTGCTGATCATAACACGGTGTCCTGTTGGGACTTGATACTTCTGGGGGGAAGTGGGGGTTTGCCTACTTGCAGTGTCACATGGGACCACCAGCATCTTTCATGTTTTAATGTTCCTTGAGCTAACTACTAATTTATCCACCCCTGAAGAACCTCAAATAGATGAGGGGAAACGCGTTGGGTGTTTCTGTTTGGAACCATTAGGTTGTTGACAGGTGATTTTTGTTTGGGTGATTATACCCTACTATGCTTCCAATTTAATTGTACTGGTCATAGTGTATCTGGATTACATTTCTTTAAATTGATTGTTGGTTCGATATTTGGAATTATCCTCCATAATACTATCACCTCCTAATTGTCAGGGTCAGTTTAGGGCCCGGAGGGATAGTCTTCGTTGAGCGGGGGCGCCAAACTGCGCAGGCTTTAGGGTGCCGACCTCCGCAGCAAACTGCGCAGGCTTTAGGGTGCCGACCTCCGCAGCAAGGAAGGGGGAAATCCAGGGCGATTTAAGGGCCAGGCCCCTCCTTTGTGTGTTTGGTTTATTGTAATTTATCTTCAATTTGAAAATGTTGGGATTTTTCCCTTTTTAAGACTTATTAATAAAGTATTGTATTTTAGAAGTTTTTTTTGCCTTAGGTTTAGACAACAAAACAAGGAACTTAAGGGAATCGGAGACAAATGTCAGATGTGTAAAGTTCAAGGTGGGACACCTGTTTTTGATTTAGGTTGGAGAAGCCGCTGTGGAAAAAAATCAAGAAATCTGAGGAGGAGGAAAGGAAAGAGAACCTTTTTTTTTTTTTTTTTTGTCCCCCTCTCTCTTCCTTTGCAGGTGGGACACTCCTTTATATTGGTTAAATGCTATACAAGTATAAGGTTGAGTAAGCTTGGAAAATGATCAGAAAAAAGTGAAGTCTAAGTATTATGGTATAGTTGGGGGGGAGAGGGGAGGGAGATGTTTGAAATGTTTGGGGATTTTGGATTTAAGTGAAGTAGCGAAGATTTTACACAGAGTTATTATTATTACTACTCTCGTTATTGCAAGTGAGTACTATGTTCAATTGTCTAATTGGTTGAATTTTTTTTTGGCAAGGGAGGGCAGCAAAAACATGGTAAATGTAAGGCAGGATTTCCATTTACTACGTGTGCTTTATGAGAATAGTCACCTGGAATGTTAAGGGGTTACGTTCCCCCCAAAAAAGAATTAAGATATTACGCCACCTTAATCGCCTCAAA
Organism: Anomaloglossus baeobatrachus; assembly: GCF_048569485.1. Taxonomy (NCBI): domain Eukaryota; kingdom Metazoa; phylum Chordata; class Amphibia; order Anura; family Aromobatidae; genus Anomaloglossus; species Anomaloglossus baeobatrachus. The sequence continues at coordinate 524,959,031 of NC_134357.1, forward strand.
CTGGACATTGCGCTCCTTCAGGAGACTCATCTGGAAGGTTCAGACATGCAGAGGATGGAGAAATTGTGGGTTGGAGGAGTCTACGGGTCATCTTCAGTTAAAAGGAAAGCAGGGGTTATTACATTAGTCAGTAGGAGATTACAACATCAAGTCCTGGAAACATATGCGGACACGGAAGGTAGGGTTCAGATGGTCTCAGTGGAGATCCCTGGAGGAATTTATAAAATCTTTTTAATATTTATGCCCTGAACGAAAACAACAAATCATTTTTTCAACGACTTGAGGCCAAAATTTTAGAACATGCCCATTTTAATCTAATAATTGGGGGGGATTTCAACTCGGTGGTATCTGTGCTAGAGGACAGGAAAAATGCCAAAGGCCTCCCAAATGTACCGCGCGGACATGATAAAGTTATGCGTCCTCTGTGAAGTGCCACGGCCTTATGGGATGCGTGGAGACTATTGCACCCTCAGGATAGGGACTTTACGTACTATTCGCATGCTAATAGTTCCTGGTCTCGCATTGACTACTTTCTTATTTCAGGGAACCTGGTACGTGCGCTCCACTCAGCTACTATCCAGGATTTGGTGATTTCTGACCATGCCCCGGTGGTGTTAGACCTAGCAAATATCTATCCCAGAGGAACGGACTATCTGTGGAGATATCCTTCCTTCCTTAAAGATAACAAAGATTTTTCCTTGAAATTAAAGGAATGGTGGACGGAGTTTATGGTACATAATAATCAGCATAAAGACACACCTATGTTATTATGGGACACGGCGAAGGCAGTATTACGGGGCAGAACAATAGCACATGTTTCCTATTTGAAGAAAAAGGCTCAACTTAAATTTACTGAAACCTCCCATAAATTGAGGGAAGCATATACTTATTTTCAAAAGCATCCTGATAGGGACCATGGAGACAGATGGGTAATAGCCCAAAAGGCTTTTAATGGGTGGGCGGAAAAACGGGAACAAATGGCTAGGTCAATGCAAGAAGCTACATTACATCGCTTTGAAGACGCTCACGTGATCACCGGTATACACCGATTATCACGTTGCAGTAAATGACAGCGCCGGTAAAAAATTATTTATCTCCCATCTGGTATGAACAAACATGTCAGATGGGACTCTTCCCGTCTCCTCCTGCCACCTAGCCAGCACGCCGGGGCTCCAACCCTGACGCCTGTCAGCTTGAACTTCAGGCCTTGACTGCCTGAGCTCCACCTTCACTCAACTCCAAATTTGACTTAACTCCACTGCAAACTTAACTGACTGTTTTCCCGCCCCCGGCTTCTCCAAACTCCTAGATGGGCGTTCTCCATCCACCTGGTCTCGCCCACTGGTGTGTCTGTCCTTCCCTGAGGGGGTGACTAGGATTTCAGGTCGGCTGCTTTAACCTTGTGTGGGCAAGGTGTTGTACGGGGGCCTAAAACTGTGTGCCTACCTGGTTTTGCCAGGGTGTCACACCTGTTCTTAGCAACACCAAAGGGACAGGACCCGTAACCAAAGAGGAGCGGGTACCATGCAGAAGGGCAGATTGCATGGCACCCTTGTGACGACCTGATAGGCCAGGGCGTCACATATACCTTCTGGATTAATGCAGAACGTCTTCATTTAGCACAGTCCTTTCTCTGTAAGCAACTCTTTAACAGTAGTCTTTATTTATAAGGAGTCTTTGCTCTAAAAAACTGTCCCTATCTAACTATTAACACACATTGACCGGTCTCTCAATAGTTAAAACTCACAGACTTCTTTCGATGTCTTTTGCCACACAGACACAGCACTCAGGGTTAATTCGCAGGAGGCCAATCTGTTATCCCAAGATGGCGGATCTCTCTCTCTCCTCGCAATATTCACTCTGCTTCTTCTCTATTTAAACCACGAGTTAAAAACTTCATTCCTTAGTTCAGCATCTCCTTTATGACGGAGCAATAAAAATCCTACTGTAGAGACAGATCAGCAGTCATTCCATTTTCTCAAAAGAAAGCAACCGAGCCCTCAGGATCACACTCTCCTCTCCTTAACAGCTCCAGCGCACGCACATCACTTTTTTAGCCCAACTGCCACACTATTTTAAAAATCAACTGTGCACAGTCATGCTCTACAGTGACACCCGGTGGCCATTGAAATCATAGCACAGATATACTGCACTATATGTATGTCTTTCAGCCTGTTACACCTGTGTCCGTCACCTGTGCCCACCTTCCATACCTATCTCTCCCTGCCGTGCGAACCATACCTGCCTTACCCGCTGTCCTGTCTGTCTTAGTCCATCCTGCCTGTACCTGAGTCCAACTCCTCTCCTGTGGGTCAGCTGCCACAGTGCCGGTCACTACCCTGGGAGTGGTAACTGGTGTCTGCCTCGTGGCAGTCGCTTAGTTGAGCCTCTCTCACTAAAGGGTAAGCCCGGGTTCCCCCTGTGTTGCAGTGGGTTCACTCCCGCTCACCGCCTCAACAACAATGGCCGCGAGCGTTACACATACACACTGATTCACACTCACCCTCCGAGCACAGCTCCGCTCCACACACATCGTACACACACGGCTCCACTCCGTGAGTCTCTACACATTGTACACACTCTGCTCTTCTACACCTCATACACACGCGTTTCTGTACATGTCGCACACATACAGCTCTGTACACCTCGTACACACACGGCTCTGCTCCGTACACCTCGTACACACACGGCTCTGCTACATCCACACTGTAAACCCCTCCTGACCCCACACATAAACTTCCCCTCATCCAGCACCATGACACCCAGCACAGCAGAGTCCTGCATACACTAAGGAGCTGATCATGTGACCCCTGACTCCTCCCCTCCATGTGACATCATCACAGGTCCTGTAAGCACAGAGCAGCCATATATCTAGTGTGCGGCTCTGCAGGTGGAGGTATGTGGAGATTCCCCATTACTGGGCGCAGGGGACAATAACTGTAGACTGCTTAAAGAGAACTTCCATCAGGATCAGACATGATAAACTAAAGTTATGGGCATAAATGTGCTGTTCTGTTAAAGGGGGTTTCCACTACTAATGAGACCCCCTTTATTTTATCCTAACACTTTCCTAATATACAATTGCTTACCCTTCTCCTGTGTCCTGATCTCTCTGCAGTGTGTATATTCCTACAGTGATGTTTTAGCTTTAATCCTTCCAGTCTGGAGACCGTAATCGGACCAACTGAGCAGGGCAGGTGACTGGTGGGGGTGGGGCTCTGTGTGAGTGACAGCAGCCTGGGCACACAAGCCCAGATCTAACTTCACTCCTCTCCTTTCAGTCTGTGACAAGAGCTGTGATGTGCAGATCATTAGATAGTAGATCACAGTAGATGACAGGAGAGTGAAGTTAGATCTGGGCTTGCTGCCCAGGCTGCTGTCACTCACACAGAGCCCCACCCCCACCAGTCACCTGCCCTGCTCAGTTGGTCTGATTCCAGTCTCAAGACTGGAAGGATCAAAGCTACAACGTCAACATAGGAATATACACACTGCAGAGTGATCAGCATACAGGAGAAGGGCAAGTAAGAGTATATTCGGAAAGTGTTAGATATAGTTATAACATACGAAAGGGGGTCATATTAGTAGTAGAAAATCCCTTTAATTTAATAGGTACCTTCACTGGTTATTCTTTATTAACTATTAGAAGTTTTGGAGCAATGAGCTGATTGGGCGGAGGGGCAGGACTGTTGGTAGGGTCTTCATCTCTGCCACAGACCCTCAGCTGCCTCAGGTGTAACTATCTTCTTGCTGTTTAAAGTTCAGCGCCGGCGTCATTCTTGCGCAGATCGATCTGGTTGCAGGCGTCAGTATTCTAGCACCGCTGTTGGCACGTGCGCACATTAATCTCCCGGCTGCCTTCAGGAAAGTGGCGCCTTGGAGGCGCACGCGCAGATTAGGATCTTGGCTCATCTGTTGCTGCGGCCATGTCCTAGTATGGACTGTTAGGCCGGGGTCCACACGGGGCAGTAGTGCGATCCTCGCATGACACTCGGCTCACGCTGGCAGCATAGCGGTAGCCGAGTGTCATGCGAGTGTCACTGCGACTGAGGTCCGATCTTGTGATCGGACCACAGCTGCGGAGGGGCGGGCCGGCACTGAGGAGGGGTGGGCCCGCGGAGGGGAGGGAGGGATTTATCTCCCGCTCTCCTCCATTGCCTGCTATTGCCATTCTCGCCCTGCACTCGCGGCACACCGGTGTACCGCGAATGTAGTGCGATTTTTCTCTCGCCCCATAGACTTGAATGGGTGCGAGAGAAACCAGGAACCCATTACAGCCGCAGCATGCTGCAATTGTTTTCTCAGTCCGATTAGGGCTGAGTAAATAATTGCTCTTGGGTGCTGACACACAGGCTAATATTGGTCCGAGTGGAATGCGATGTTTAATCGCATTCCTCCCTCACCGATTTTCATGCCGTGTGTTTTAGGCCTTAGAGATTGGAGATCAGTTGCCACGTGGGATTGTAATATTTTGCCAACCCTGCTGGAGTTTAGTCTAAGGACTGTTGTTCCATATTCCCTGGTGTTTGATTACCGATTGGCGCTTCAAATCTGTTTTGTTTTTTTTTGTGGCCATATAGCAGACTCTAAAGGGGGGTTTACCACGCTGCGACATCGCTAACGATATATCGTCGAGGTCACGGTGTTTGTGACGCACATCCGGCGTCGTTAGCGACATCGCAGCATGTAACACCTCTGAGCGACCTAAAACGATCGCAAAAGAGGTTAAAATCGTTGGTATTGGAGAGGTCGCTCCAACACCAAAAATCGTTGACGGGTGAGTAGCGAGGTTGTTTGTCGTTCCTGCGGCAGCACACATCGCTATGTGTGACACCGCAGGAACGAGGAAACTCACCGTACCTGCATCCTGCCGGCAATTAGGAAGGAAGGAGGTGGGCGGGATGTTTGGCCCGCTCATCTCCGCCCCTCCTCTGCTATTGGGCGGCCACTTAGTGACGTCACTATGACGCCGAACGAACCGCCCCCTTAGAAAGGAGTCACAGTCACAGCGACGTCGCTAGGCAGGTAAGTAGTGTGACGGGTGTAAGCGATGTTGTGCGAAACGGGCAGCGATTTGCCCATGTTGCACAACCGACAGGGGTGGGTACGCTCGTTAGCGATATCGATACTGATATCGCAGCGTGTAAAGCACCCTTAAAGCACCATATCTATGTTTGGTGTTATTTTTTCCAAGTCCCATTAAACGTCTTTTTGGATTCTTCACTGATCAAATGTCCCTGCCTGCTCTGTCACATAAGTGACACAGATCCATCAACTTTCTTTCAAGATTCCGATCATATTACCTAGTTACATAGTTACGAAGGTTGAAAAAAGACCTAGGTCCATCTAGTTCAACCTTCCTCCACAAGTTCTACATTTGGTCACTTAATCATTTATAACCAACAATGTTTTGTGTACTGAGGAAATCATCCAGCCCTTTTTTAAAAGCTGTTATAGTATCTGCCATTACTACCTCTTGTGGTAGGGCATTCCACAGTCTGACTGCTCTAACTGTAAAGAACCCTTTCCTATTTAGCTGTCGGAATTGCTTTTCTTCCACTTGCAGTGAGTGCCCCCTGGTCCTTAGTATTGTCTTTGGAAGGAATAAGTCATGTGCCAGTCCGTTATATTGACCACACATGTATTTATACATATAAATGAGATCTCCTCTGAGACGTCTTTTTTCTAAGCTAAACATTTTTATACTTTTATACTTTTTCAACCTGTCATCATATGGGAGGCCTTCCATTCCTTTTAGTAGTCTAGTTGCCTGCCTTTGAACTGACTCTAACTTCTGAATGTCCTTTTTAAAATGTGGAGCCCAAAACTGGATCCCATATTCCAGATGTGGCCTTACAAGTGATTTATAGAGGGGTAACGATACGTTGGGAAAACGGGATCTTATCTCTCTTTTTATACACCCTAGAATCTTGTTTGCTTTAGCAGTTGCTGCTTGACATTGAGTGCTGCTTCTCAGCTTATTTGTAATGAGAATACCCAAGTCCTTCTCCTGTTCTGTAGTCCCGAGTTTACTTCCATTTAATGTATACGCAGTTATAGGATTACTCCGTCATAGGTGCATTACTTTACATTTATCAACATTAAATCTCATTTGCCAAGTATCTGCCCATTCTGACATCTTATCCAGATCTTTTTGTAATATTGTACTATCCAGGTCAGTTTTTAATATCCTACATAGTTTGGTGTCATCAGCAAAGACTGACACTTTACTATTAATCCCATCCACAAGGTCATTAATAAAGAGATTAAAAAGAATTGGTCCTAGCACAGATCCCTGCGGCACCCCACTGCTGACTATAGCCCATTTAGAGAATGTACCATTGACTACTACTACTACTACATATGACTACTCTTTGCTTCCTATCTTTTAGCCAATTCCTTACCCAGTTGCATATAGTTTCCCCTAGTCCTTGCTTCTGGAGCTTTAGTATAAGGCTATTATGTGGTACAGTATCAAATGCCTTTGCAAAGTCCAAATAAATCACATCAGCTGCATTACTAATATCCAGGTTTGCACTTACCCCCTCATAGAGCCCCAACAGGTTGGTTAGACACGACTTATCTTTCATGAATCCATGTTGTCTGGCAGTTATTATATTATTTTCTGCAACATATTTTTGCATGCCATCCCTTAAAATGCCCTCAAAAACTTTGCATACTACTGATGTCAGGCTTACTGGACGGTAGTTGCCTGGATCTATCCTCTTACCTTTCTTATTGCACATCTTAGTTCTTGTTCTTAGAAGTCCACACTCTGGCCGTGTACTCATTGACCTCTTTTCACTTAGGCAGTGTTTATCTGCACTCTTGCCATCACTTCAGCGCTCCTCTCTGCCCTCAGGCTGTTTTCTCGGCGCTCCTCCGAGCATTTAGGCAGCCTCCTTGGCGCTTCATTCTGTCTTTAGGGCAATAACTCAGTACTCATCAGCACCCCTCTCTGCCCTCTGGCGGTCTCCTCGGCGCTCCTTCTCTGCCCTCGGGCCGTCTCCTCAGCACTCCCTGTCTGCCCTCGGGCCGTCTCCTCGGCACTCTCTGTCTGCCCTCGGGCCATCTCCTCGGCTTTCCCTCTCTGCCCTCGGGCTGTGTAATCAGCGCTCCCTCTCTGCCTTCGGGCCGTCTCTTCGGCGCTCCCTCTCTGCCCTCGGGCCGTCTCCTCGGTGCTCCCTCTCTGCTCTCGGGCTGTCTCCTCGGCTCTCACTCTCTGCCGTCTCCACATTTCAGGAGACTTGCTCTTCTCCAAAGTGAACCAATAAGGCTATATCGACATTGCATTTCAGCCTACCGTGAGGGGCTACGCCAGGGTTTACGTTTCAAAGTCCTGGAAGTTTTACCTGACAGAGCAATAAACTTTAGTAATTTGCTTTATCAGACATTAATTTTTTTCAATATCCGTATATTTCAGGCAGGCACCACAACGCAGTCAACTACAATAGAATCCATTGGTCCTCTGCAATTTTTTATTACATTACTGCAAATAAGTCAATTATTATACCAGTGAAGAAAGTATGTTTTATGTGTGACTATTCTGACCCATGATGGTCTAATGTCCTTATATGAAATTCATGTTGTCAACCCATTTGTGGCCAGAAATTGACCGTAGCATCTGAAGACAAACCTATGTCAGAGCCTGAGACACTTTCACATAAAGGAAATGTCTACAAGTCCCAGTTCATGGCAATAGGGAGACTACAATATGTACGCTTTATATTTCCTTATATGTTCTCCTTTTATCTCAAATAATTGTATTATTGTATGTTATTCCTTAGGATTTTACATTAACTCATCTTCTCTCTATTCAGTTCCCTACAATATTGGATCCTCTCAGATCTTCTATATAAGATAATTTTGCTGATTGACCCATCAAAGATGAATAACGACATGAATAAAATAGCGGAGAGGATATTACACCTCACCCTAGAGATCCTCTTCCGGCTTACTGGAGAGGTGAGAGATTCTGATGACTTCACATTACATCATACTTATCCATGGAATAACAGATGGACAGAACTGGAGAGGTGAGGACTCTGGAAATGTCTGTAGTGAGATTTATTAATGTGTCTCTCCATATCCAGGATTACACAGTAGTGAAGAAGACCTCTAGTGATCGCTGTCAGGACCCTGTGTCTGAGGGATGTGAAAGACCCCTGAGCCCAATCATGGGGCCTCCACCTCACCCCCTGATACTTCATGACATCAATGACCAGAAGATCCTAGAAGTCACCTACAAGATGATTGAACTGCTGACTGGAGAGGTGACACTGCTGGGAATGCTGGGACATTAAACAGTAACGCTATGAAGGGATCGGGGGGATGACGGTATCATTATATGTGTCAGGTTCCTATAAGGCGTCAGGATGTCGCCGTCTATTTCTCCATGGAGGAGTGGGAGTATTTAGAAGGACACAAAGATCTGTACAAGGACATCATGATGGAGGATCCCGCTATGATGGAGGATCCCACTATGATAAAGGATCCTGTCATGATGGAGGTTCCCCAGCTCCTCACATCACCAGGTAACAGGAATAAATAAACTTCTTTTGCTGCGGTGAAGCTAAGTTGATGTAACTTTCACACACCCATTTTCTGTATTTAGTGAGTCTGTACATATGATCATATATTTTTTTCTCAGCCATTTTGCAGGCTTTTGGAGTGGCTATAATAATAGTTTTTATTTCCATAGGGCCAACATGTTCTTCAGCACTTTACAATTCAGAGGAGACATATACAGACGATATCAGAGTAACACATAATTCAACAGATACCAAGAGGAGTGAGGTTCCTGCTCGCAATCTTACAATCTATGAGGAAATAGGTAAGACATAAAAGTAATATGGTAAAACGTGTGGTCCAGTCATCAAGATAATAAATAGTGGATTCAAATAATGCTGCATGAACTGTTCACAGAGTGCTATTAAGTGCATGGACTGTGTGTAAACAGAAGATATGAGGGACTAGATTATGAGGACATGATTAGATTAATTAGGTGTAATGCCCATACCGGTGTCTCCTCGCTGTCCTGTCCCCCTCCCAAGCGAGGATGTCGGTATAGGTGTTACATCAGGTATAATAGTGGGACAGTGTAAAAAAATGCATGTTTATAACTGGGATTACTGGGAATTAATCAAATTGTCTGGAGTAGTGCATTCCAGAGAATTAGGGCAGCACGAGAGAAGTCTTGGAAATAGCAGTGGAAGGTTCAGATTATTAAGGTTGTTAGTCTTAGGCAATTTGTGAAACAGAGAGGGTAGTAGACAAAGAAGAGACAAGAGATGTAGGGGGGGGGGGGAACTGTGCAGAGCTTAATGGGTGAGAGTACTAACATAAGGGAAATAAGAGATATATTTAGCAGCGCAGTTCTGGCTGACAGATGTTCAGTTGTTTTTTTAAGTAATGATTGTATAATGGCATATTTGAAGCCAGATAGCAAGATACCGAATGAAAGGGAGAGGTTAAATATTTTAGCTAGGTGTGTAGTGACAGCCAGAGATGGACTGGAAGAGGTGAGAGGCAGTGGCGTAACTAGAGTTCAATAGGCCCTGTTGCAAAAGTTGGACCTGGGCCCTCCCCACATGTTGGTCAGATCTAAATCCTATAAAGACATACAAGTTGTGCTCCTCCCCCATTATGTAATAATGTCCCCTATCCTATTCTAATGTACCCAGCTTGGCTCCTTCCTGGTATATATTTTCCCTATGCTGGTATATATGTCCACCTATTGGTAGTCTCCCTTCTTTGCCCATCCTGGGATATACTGTCTCCTTCCTGGCATATACTGCCTCCCTCCTGGAATATACTCTCTCCCTCCTGGTATTTACTGTTCTAATCCTGTGGCCCTCCTGCTATATACTGTCTCCCTCCTAGTATAGTCCCGCTCCTGGCGCCCTCCTGGTATATACTGTCCCTCTCCTGGTAAATATGTCTCTGTTCTAACGCAAGAAAAAAAAAACCCTATTGTGCTTCCACACGCCCCCCCCCCCTCCCCCACCCTGGCACCCACATCGTGCGGCGTCCTCCTGTGGAGCCAGTGATCAGAAGCCGGTAGCTTTCATTGGCGTCCGTGCTATGGCAATGCATAACTTCATTGTCATGCGCCGCCCTCAGTCACTGGGTCTCTGATAAAAGCTGCTGGCTTCTGTTTGGCCAGCAGTGTGCATTTTAGCTGGATCTGCACTCATAGACCCACATCCAGCTGGGGCCGGCGGGCCCCCTGGACCCCCGGGCCCGGTCGCAGTTGTGATCCCTACGACCGCGATTGTTCCGCCCCTGGTGAGAGGGAATAATCTGGTGCAGGTTGTAAGGTGAAAGGAAGCGAGGAGCTAGGAAACTTCTCCTGTGACTGGTTCAAGACAGTAAGTTAGGTTGATGAAATACAGGAAAGATGAGAATGCATGATATTAGAGAATTGGGAGAAAATTTCCTGTCGGATATGGTTTAATTTTTGGAGTGCGTATTATAATCCGGTGCGTCTTGTAAAACCAAAAATATGGTAACTGTTGGAAGGTTGAACAAGATAGACCTGGGTCTTTTTTCAACCTAAGTAACTATGTTATAAAATACTAATATATTTAAATTATATAACCAAAATTAAAAGAAAATATCAATTTTATTTTTGGTAGGTGAACGTTTCAGAAGCTCAAAAAACCATGAGATATCTACAAATTTTACAACGGATGACCGTGGTATCACACAGAATACACATGAACAGTCTGTCATTGTCCCATCTATACCCCTAGTACCTCACAATGTATATAAAGTATGTTACCCTGTCCAACTCCTCTTCGTTCCTGATTCATTACAGACTGTTAAGCAAATTCAAAATGAAAATAAGGATGATGAACATCAAAGGATTCAAAAGGGAGAGACTTCATATTCATTTCCTCAAAATAGGATATTTGTTCCAGACAGAAGTTCTGTTGTTATAAATGAGAAAGTGGAGAAATCATTCTCATGTTCCGAATGTGGGAAATGTTTTAAACAGAGATCAGATCTTGCTAACCATCAGAGAACTCACACAGGGGAAAAGCCATATTCATGTTCAGAATGTGAGAAATCTTTCAACCAAAAGACACATCTTAATAGACACCAGAAATGTCACACCGGGGTGAAGCCGTATTCATGCTTTAAATGTGGGATAAGTTTTGTTCAGAAATCAGTTCTTAAATCACATGAGAGAAGGCACACAGGGGAGAGACCATTTTCATGTTCAGAATGTGGGAAATGTTTTGTCACCAAATCATGTCTTAATGTACATCTGAGAAGTCACACGGGGGTGAAGCCGTATTCATGCAAATGTGGCAAATGTTTTACTGCAAAATCAGCTCTTAATAAGCATCTGAGAAGTCACATGTAGAAGTAGCCATTACCTTTTTGCCTCTTTACTTGTCAATAACACAAATTTGTAATAAATCATACAGCAATTATAGTCAAGTGATATCAAATACCATACATTAGAATGGGAGAGATATTTAAAACCCTAAATAATGATTTAAAAATTATTTGCAATTACCAATAAATGTTTTTTTATTGTAAAATATAAATAGCACCCAAAAAAACACTATAAATCAGCCAGGTGTCTAGTCTTATTAACATTTGTAGGTATAAATGCATTTCAAACTTCTCTTTGCTGATCATTAATAAATGTTTATTGGAATAACTTTGGTCTATCTTAGTTTTTACATGCATACCCCAGGCTGACTGGCTCTGGAAATCAATACAACTTAGAAATTGTCCGAATCTTATTTTTAGGGATTCACACGGAGACCCTGTTTTAAGCGCTCAGCGTAGAGCACAGGATGTGAACCGATGATTATTACGATTTTCAGGAGGTTTAATGAGCCAAGAATAGTTCTTATTTCTATTTTTGCGTGGCCCATCAAGACTGCTTTATTCTTAATTGTTGCACTATGTATTGAAGATTTATTTTTGTACTATATTTGGGTTAATAACATTTTTTTATTCAGATTTTTCAGATGCACAATGAAAAAAAAATAGCAATTCAGTTACTGTGTTTATATTTTGTGCCATTTAAAATGAGAAGACCGATTTATTCTTCAGATCAGTAAAATTACAGCTATACCAGATTTATACATTTTTTATGTTTTCCTACTTTTACACACTAAAAAGAATCCTTTTTAAAAATTAATTTGTTTTTGCTTTGCCATATTCTGAGAGCTGTAACCTTTTATTTTTTTGCCAGATTAGGGCTTGTTTTTTGTAAGACTATTTGAGATTTTATTTCTACCATTTTTTTTTTTTACATGCCCTTTCTATCACTTTTTACAAAATGCTTGTGTGATGTGATGCTTCAGTTTGATGCGGCGATACCAATTATGTGAACTTTTGTTTTAACGCAAATTCTGCATTTTTTTGTCAAAACGTTTTTCTTTGTGATTTGAGTGCGTTTTTTTGTGTGCTTTTGAACTTTTTTTTACGTGTTTTAACTTTTTTTTTTTTTTTACTTTTCCACTCTGTCCCACGCAGTAACATTGATATTTGTTACTTTGTTGGTCTCATGCATTGCAGTTCTCATGTACTGCAGTGCCTTAAACCTGTCAGTGTCTCACTGACTCTGACTGTTCGCCTGTTCTAACAGGCCACCATATCTTGAGGTCATCAGATGGTCTCAGGGTGCTATGGCAACTATCGGCACAAGCGATTTCAATCAAGAAGGGCCACTAGTGTTAAAAGGGGTGTTTTAACCCCCTAGATCCTGCTGTCGCGATTGACTCGGCATGCAGGAGACTAGCGCTGCCCCCGCTAGAGATGTCACTGGTCTTTGCCAGATATTAACACCGCTCTCTTGCCAGCTGATTATCACTGATCTGAGTCGACAGCAGAGTGGACACTGTCATTGTGCAGATAGCACAGTTTGCAGGAAATGACGAGCACAGTAAATGAATAGCAAATGGAACCAGAGGTTACATGCCAGTTTCCCATTCTATATTTGCCAGCTATGCAATTCCTGAAATCTGACAGTCATGGCATATTAAAGAAAGTGACCCTTATTTGGAAAACCTCTTCTTAAAAAAGTAGTCCCTCTAATCAGTGGACACTATTAGGTTGCTGCGCTCTCTCTACTTCCGCTCTTCTATTCCACACATGAAGATGTGAACCTCAAAGGAAGGAAATGAGAGTGCAGCAGCCATTGATCGTTTTGCCAATGTCATGTGAGCCTTGAGAAGCGTGGCACCAGTACAGTAGATCAGAGTACAGAGTTTTTACTTTACAAGGGGGACTACTTTATTTTAAAAGGGTTTGTCCAAGTAGTGGATAACCCCCTTTAAGCTTAATGGCTGTTGACTAAGCTAATCTGTATTTATATTATATCCTAATAAATTGATGGTTTTGTAGTGATTAATAATTGATTTCTCCCAGTTATTAAGCCAGCCTAGTTCTCAGTAATCATAATGCACATGAGACTAAAGGACACTTTTAACCCCTGTTTGACCTAGCTATTTTCCTTTTTTTTTTTTTGTTTTTTCTTCCAATAGCCATAACTTTTTTATTTTTCCATTATATACAGTGGGGCAAATAAGTATTTGATACACTGCCGATTTTGTAAGTTGCCACCTACAAAGAATGGAGAGGTCTGTAATTTTTATAGTACATACACTTGAACTATGACAGACAGAATCCCCCCTTCCAAAAAACCCCAGAACCTCACATTGTATAATTTTTAAATAATTAATTTGCTGTTTATTGCATGAAATAAGTATTTCATCACCTACCAACCAGCAAGAATTCTGGCTCTCACAGACATGTTATTCTTTCTTTAAGAAGCCCTCCTCCTATTCACTCATTACCTGTACTAATTGCACATGTTTGAACATGTTACCTCTCCACACACTCAGTCAATCACACTCCAACCTCTCCACCATGGCCAAGACCAAAGACCTGTCTAAGGACACCAGGGACAAAATTGTAGACCTGCACAAGGCTGGGATGGGCTACAAAGCAATAGGCAAGCATCTTTGTGAGCAGGCAACAACTGTTGGTACAATTATTAGAAAATAGAAGAAACACAGGATGACTGTCAATCTTACTCTGTCTGCGGCTTAATGCAGGATCTTGCCTTGTTGAGTAAGGATGATACTGAGAAATGTCAGGAATCAGCCTACAACTACATAGGAGGACCTGGTCAATGACCTGAAGAGAGCTGGGGCCACAGTCTCAAAGATTACAGTTAATAACACACTATGCCGTCATGGATTAAAATCCTGTAGGGCATCCACGGTCCCCCTGCTCACACCAGCACATGTCCAGGCCTGTTTGAAGTTCTCCAATGACCATCTGGACGATCCAGAGGAGGCATGGGAGAAGGTCAAGTATGAGACCAAGATAGAGCTTTTTTTTTTGTATCAACCCCACTCGTGTTTGGAGGAAAAAGGATGAGTACAACCTCAAGAACAAAGTCCCAATTGTGAAGCTTTGGGGGTGCTTTTCTGCAAAGGGGACAGTATTAAAGGGAAGATGGATGGGGTCATTGCAAGATTGTGGCCAACATCCTTCTTCCCTCAGTAAGAGCATTAAAGATGGGTCATGGGTCTTCCAGCATGACAATGACCCGAAACACACAGGGAAACTAAGGAGTGGCTCCGTAAGAAGCATTTCAAGGTCCTGGAGTGACCTAAACAGTCTCCACACCTGACCCAAAAGAAAATCTATGGAAGGAGCTGAAACTCAAACTTGCCCAGTGATAGCCCCGAAATCTGAAAGATCTGGAGAAAATCTGTATGGAAGAGTGAGCCAAAACCCCTGCTGCAGTGTGTGCAAATTTGGTCAAGAACTATTGGAAACGTCTTACCCCTGTCAGTGCAAACAAAGATTTCTGTACAAAATATTAAGTTCTGTTTTTCTATTGTATAAAATACTTATTTGTGATTTTCCTGGAATTTTTTTTTTATTCTGTCTGTCACAGTTGAAGTGTACCTACGATAAAAATTACAGACCTCTCCATTCTGTGTAGGTGGGAAAACTTGCAAAATCAGCAGTGTATCAAATACTTATTTTCCTCACTGTAGCTGTTTGAGGGTTTGGTTATTGCGGGCAGAGTTGTACTTTTGAATGAGACCATTAATTCTGCCACATAGTATACTGGTAAAAAAAATTCCAAGTGCGGTGAAATTGCAAAAAAAAGTGCAATTCCACAATAGTTTATTTGTACTTCCCATGTTCACTACATGGTAAAACTGACCTGACAGTATGATTCGTACATAACAAACGTAAAGTTTTTGTTTTGTTTTTTTGTTTTTTTTTTAATGCTCAGGTTAGCCTACATGTGCAGGGAAAAATGCAATCTTGTAGGGTCATGAAGGGGTTAAAGTGTTTTACAGCTCCCAGAATAAAACTGTCCATCAGTCAGTTTTTGATAATGGGAAACTATAGGTCTATGCAAAAATACACTATGGGCAGAAAAGTATAGATCACGACAGAGTGAAGAGATGCCCAGAGTGTGGCGCAAACGAGAGGAAGAAACTAGGAAAAAAGCTATTAAAGGGGCACTGATGATAGGGTGAGGGGGTAGGGGTGACTCCTAAACACTCACCTAAGACTGAACCCTGCTCTCCCTATCATCACTAGACTGGTCCTTCTCCCCCCCCGTTATCACGTGTCTAAGCCCTTGCTGACCCTGGGCTAGCCCTGGTTAGTGATCTGGGCAGCAAGATGTTAGTCTTACTACTAAAATAAAACAACACTGGGAGAGAGACACAAACAGGAAAAAAATCAACAAACGAACTCCAGTATTGAGCCATGGGCCTGTGTTTCTACTGTAGAAGGGTGACTTTAGGCGAGAACAAATCTTCGTTGACCTTGTCTGTGTCCATACTGGATAAGGGTATTCGGTTCTCTGAAACTGCCTACCAGATCAAAGGCAGATGCCTCTGGAGTCCTTGACAATGTCTTTCGTGGATGCAACACTCTGGATGAGACCTACAGTCAGGGCCAGAAATATTTGGACAGTGACACAAGTTTTGTTATTTTAGCTGTTTACAAAAACATGTTCAGAAATACAATTATATATATAATATGGGCTGAAAGTGCACACTCCCAGCTGCAATATGAGAGTTTTCACATCCAAATCGGAGAAAGGGTTTAGGAATCATAGCTCTGTAATGCATAGCCTCCTCTTTTTCAAGGGACCAAAAGTAATTGGACAAGGGACTCTATGGGCTGCAATTAACTCTGAAGGTGTCTCCCTAATTAACTTGTAATCAATGAAGTAGTTAAAAGGTCTGGGGTTGATTACAGGTGTGTGGTTTTGCATTTGGAAGCTGTTGCTGTGACCAGACAACATGCGGTCTAAGGAACTCTCAATTGAGGTGAAGCAGAACATCCTGAGGCTGAAAAAAAAGAAAAAATCCATCAGAGAGATAGCAGACATGCTTGGAGTAGCAAAATCAACAGTCGGGTACATTCTGAGAAAAAAGGAATTGACTGGTGAGCTTGGGAACTCAAAAAGGCCTGGGCGTCCACGGATGACAACAGTGGTGGATGATCGCCGCATACTTTCTTTGGTGAAGAAGAACCCGTTCACAACATCAACTGAAGTCCAGAACACTCTCAGTGAAGTAGGTGTATCTGTCTCTAAGTCAACTGTAAAGAGAAGACTCCATGAAAGTAAATACAAAGGGTTCACATCTAGATGCAAACCATTCATCAATTCCAAAAATAGACAGGCCAGAGTTAAATTTGCTGAAAAACACCTCATGAAGCCAGCTCAGTTCTGGAAAAGTATTCTATGGACAGATGAGACAAAGATCAACCTGTACCAGAATGATGGGAAGAAAAAAGTTTGGAGAAGAAAGGGAACGGCACATGATCCAAGGCACACCACATCCTCTGTAAAACATGGTGGAGGCAACGTGATGGCATGGGCATGCATGGCTTTCAATGGCACTGGGTCACTTGTGTTTATTGATGACATAACAGCAGACAAGAGTAGCCGGATGATTTCTGAAGTGTACCGGGATATACTTTCAGCCCAGATTCAGCCAAATGCCGCAAAGTTTTGATCGGACGGCGCTTCATAGTACAGATGGACAATGACCCCAAGCATATACAGCCAAAGCTACCCAGGAGTTCATGAGTGCAAAAAAGTGGAACATTCTGCAATGGCCAAGTCAATCACCAGATCTTAACCCAATTGAGCATGCATTTCACTTGCTCAAATCCAGACTTAAGACGGAAAGACCCACAAACAAGCAAGACCTGAAGGCTGCGGCTGTAAAGACCTGACAAAGCATTAAGAAGGAGGAAACCCAGCGTTTGGTGATGTCTATGGGTTCCAGACTTAAGGCAGTGATTGCCTCCAAAGGATTCG
Source organism: Anomaloglossus baeobatrachus (assembly GCF_048569485.1). Lineage (NCBI taxonomy): Eukaryota > Metazoa > Chordata > Amphibia > Anura > Aromobatidae > Anomaloglossus > Anomaloglossus baeobatrachus. The sequence goes on from NC_134357.1 coordinate 524,976,372, forward strand.
CAACAAAATATTGAAAATAAAAATATTTTGTTTGGGTTTGGTTTATTTGTCCAATTACTTTTGACCTCCTAAAATGTGGAGTGTTTGTAAAGAAATGTGTACAATTCCTACAATTTCTATCAGATATTTTTGTTCAAACCTTCAAATTAAACGTTACAATCTGCACTTGAATTCTGTTGTAGAGGTTTCATTTCAAATCCAATGGGGTGGCATGCAGAGCCCAACTCGCGAAAATTGTGTCACTGTCCAAATATTTCTGGACCTAACTGTATATCTTTCATTTCCCAGCATTTGAAATTCAAGTGGGAGCTTCACATACGGAGAAGATATCTTTCCTGGTGCTTCCGAATTTGTCCCGTCCACTTGTCCTAGGTCTTCCTTGACTCTGTATCCATGGGCCTGCAATGGACTGGAATCCAGTGAGGTGCTTCACTGGGGGCAGAATTATCGCTAAAGATGACTGGTTCCTGAAACCCCAGTGATGACTACCCTGAAGGCCAATGCTGTCTTCCTTTCAGGAATCAGGAAGAAGCCGCTCAAGCAGCATCCATCCAAATCCAATTTACCCCATCCACTGCCATGTCTTCAACAACCATCTCTGAAGACAAGATGCTGGAGAAGAGACTCCTTTAGGCCAGGTTGCGTCCTCCCCTGCTGCCCAACGGCTGTCCATGTGTGCTCCAGCTTTTTCCTCCTCCCGGGGCCTGTGCTCACACCACAGGTCCCGCGGGTATGTCCTCTTAAAGGGCTGGTGCGTCATTTCCAAGAAATCCCTCTCAACTATTTACCTTCCCATTAGGGGAGTTGTCTGCGCAATGCTCTTAGTCTTACAATCTGCTAGCTAGCTGTCAGGTCCCATTATCCCTGTTCCGTCACCTGTACCTGTGCCCACCTTCGATACCTATCTGTCCCTGCCATGCCCACCATACCTGCCTTACCCACTGTCCTGTCTGCCTTAGTCCACCCTGCCTGTACCTGAGTCTAACTCCTCTCCTGGGGTCAGCTGCCACAGTGGAGGTTACTACCCTGGGAGTGGTAACTAGTGTCTGCTTCGCAGCAGTCGTTTAGTTGAGCTGTGATGCCCCTGGACTACTCAGGGCGTTACAGGGTACTGCACTTTCTGCCCTTTAGTGCCGGGCTCAACCCCCCATGGTTCTGGGTTCCCAACCTATGGTACTGCCTCCATCCGCATCGAAATCCCAACCACACCTCACACCACACCCTGTCGGACACACCAGTGGGCTGCTGAGCTGGAATAGGGCCGCCCACCTAGGGGTCAGGCAGACTGGTGGGAGGGAAGTAGGACAGAACAGTGGTAGCTCTCGAGGAGTGAGGAGCTGGGGGAATGTGTGTCTCCCTGGGTGTTAGAGGTTGGGTCGAAGACGGTGGTTTGGGCCCGGAGGAGTCGGAGAACCAATCACAGGGTTTTGAGGCTGGGTGCCTAGACCTAGTCTTGGAGAACGATCAGCAGCTCGAGTCTAAAAACCAGTCCAGGACCGAAAGCACAGCGGCGTACAGGACCCTAGGTCGGGAGTGGCTTCAGGCAACCCGACAATTAACCTGCGGAGGATAGTGACTTTATGGACTGTCCCCAAGAAGCTCAGAGATCAGGGGCACTAGCGCAACGAGGGGGATGGGGCTTTCCAACCCACGCAGCCCACAGAAGGCCCAAACGTGAGCTCTTGAGAGCGCAGCTCCACTACCAACAAGTAGGGAGCGGGGCTCGAACAGCTTTACGCCAACCAGACCTGCGCTCCCCTACAACCAGCATTCCACCATCCAGAGTCCCGGGGTCTCCCCTACCCGTGGAGGGAATGACATCTGGCTGCCCCACTCCATCTTCCCCGGGTACTCCCATCGGCAGCGGCGGTACTCCCCTTACTGCGAACCACAGGTGGCGTCACAAACTCTTATCGCCTGTAAATAGTCCCCTTTACATTTGAGTGGCCGCAACCCCCGGATCCGAGCGGTTCGACCGCTGCAGGGGCGGCACAGAGCCCCTCACACTAAAGGGTAAGCCCGGGTCTCCCCTGTGTTCCAGTGGGTTCACTCCCGCTCACCGCCTCAACAACAACTGCCGCGAGCGTTACAGATATACACTGATCCTCTGAGCACGGCTCTGCTCCATACACCTCGTACACACATGGCTCTGCTCCGTACACGTCGTACACACATGGCTCTGCTCCGTACACGTCGTACACACACGGCTCTGCTCCGTACACCTCGTACACACACGGCTTTGCTCCGTACACCTCATACACACACGGCTCTGCTCCGTACACGTCGTACACACAAGGCTCTGCTACACCCACACTGTAAACCCCTCCTGACCCCACACATAACCTTCCCCTCATCCAGCACCATGACACCCAGCACAGCAGAGTCCTGCATACACTGAGGAGCTGACCATGTGACCCCTGACTCCTCCCCTCCATGTGACATCATCACAGGTCCTGTAAGCACAGAGCAGCCATATATCTAGTGTGCGGCTCTGCAGGAGGAGGTATGTGGAGATTCCCCATTACTGGGTGCAGGTGGCAATAACTGTATATTGCTTAAAGAGAACTTCCATCAGGATCAGACATGATAAGCTAAAGTTATGGGCATAAATGTGGTGTTCTGTTAAAGGGGGTTTCCACTACTAATGAGACCCCTTTTCTTTCAGCCTAACTAACACTTTCCTAATATGCTTTTACTTATTCTTCTCCTGTAATCTCATCTCTCAGTGTAGTGCCCCTGAGACCCTCAGGGCACTACAGGGAACTGCATCCTCTTGGGGATGCAGGAACTACCCCCTGGGACCTGGAGTACCAGTACCGATTCCACCAACACAATCTAAATCCTAGTTCTCTCCACACTGGGCATAAAGAGTTAACCATGTAAGGACGCCATAGGAACGAGTCCCTGGGATTAGCCAGCCTGGTGGGAGGGGTCAGTCAGTCAGTAGGAGTCGGGAGAGGATAGCACGCAGAAGAGGTGTGCGGACGTGCCTGAGCTCGGTCCGTGTAACGGTGACCCCGGGGACACAGGAGAGAGGTCGCCAGGACGGGTACCGGAGATACCGCTGGGACCGGAGCACGAACGGGGCACAGGGCCCTTGGTCAAGCGCAAGTTTCATACTGTTTGGCAAATACCTTCACAGACTTCATCGAACCAAATAATCTAGGGGCATCAGCAGTAAACTAGGATCGGGGTTTGGACACTTACCTCCCCACATGGTCCGCACTGCCCGCTGTACTGAGAAGGAGACTGTACCCCTAAAGGGACAGTCGGGGTTCCCAAACGCTTCAAGCTACGGGGTCTCAATCTACAGAGAGTGCTGGGGATAGAGCAGCCTGGGTCACTACATTGGCACTGATACTCCTGGGACCTGAACCAGCAATCCCTGGGTTCACAGTGAGTAGAGACTGTTAAAGACAACCTGGTGTAGTCTCCATTATTGCCCCACTACATCTCCCAGGCATGGCCCTACCTGCAGAGGGCCTACCATCACAGCTGCCACGATAATCAGCTCTGGGAGTACCCACATTTAGCAGCGGCGGTGATCCATCCTTAACCGCAATCCACAGGTGGCGTCACATGACAAAAACCTCTTATCTCCCCTGTAAATAGTTCCCATTAACAAAAGGGGTCCAGAGCATGGGACTGGGCAACGGCCACCAGAGTGACATTCCCATTTGTTACCGCCCGGGACCGAGTACCCCCTTTTCTGGGCGTTACATCTGTAGTATATATATTCCTATAATGATGTTGTAGCTTTGATCCTTCCAGTTTGGAGACCATAACCAGCTCTGTCCTCACCTATTGTACCATCACCCATTCCCTGTAGACTGTGAGCTCTCGCGGGCAGGGTCCTCTCTCCTCCTGTACCAGTCTGTTTTGTACTATTAATGATTGTTGTACATATACCCTCTTTCACTTGTAAAGCACCATGGAATAAATGGCGCTATAATAATAATAATCGGACCAACCGAGCATGGCAGGTCACTGGTGGGGGTGCGGCTGCCTCTGTGTGAGTGCCAGCAGCCTGGGCACACAAGCCAGATCTAACTTCACTCTCCTCTCAGCCTGCTTTACAGTGACAAGAGCTGCGGTGTGATCTACTATCTAATGACTGCATATCACAGCTCTTGTCTTATCTAACACTTTTCTAATATTCTCTTACTTACCCTTCTCCTATAAGCTCATCTCTCTGCAGTGTGTATATTCCTTGTGTGAACAGGCTGCTGGCACTCACACAGAGGCAGCCCCGCCAGTGACCTGCCCTGCTCAGTTGGTCCGATTACGGTCTCCAGACTGGAAGGATCAAAGCTACAACATCAACATAGGAATCTACAACTTGGTTCTGAGGATGTTCATTCAGTTGTTTTACTTTTGTTTAAAAAAAGCAGATCCCAGACATGGCACAGAACTAAAGTCATTTCAAATGTCAACTTTCTCGCTTTAAGAAACACTAAAAAAAATCCTGAAAACATAATGTGCTAGCCAGTAACTGTTACTTTTCAAGACAAAACAGGGAAAAAATTATGGAATCATGAAAAACAAACAAAAGAACACTTCAATGCATCATTAGTATTTTGTTGCACCACCTCTGGCTTTTAGAACAGCTTGCAGACTCTGAGGCATGGACTTAATGAGTGACAAACAGCATCTTCATCATTCTGGCTCCAACTTTCTCTGATTGCTGTTGCCAGATCAGCTTTGCAGGTTGGAGCCTTGTCATGGACCATTTTTTTCAACTTCCATCAAAGATTTTCAGTTGGATTGAGATGCGGACTATTTGCAGGCCATGTCATTGACCTTATGTGTCTTCTGTCAAGGAATGTTTTCACAGTTTTTGCTCTATGGCAGGATGCATTATTATCTTGATAAATGATTTCATCGTCCCCAAACATCCTTTCAATTGATGGGATAAAAAAAAGTGTCCAAAATTTCAATGTAAACTTGGGCTTTTATTGAAGATGTAATGACAGCCATCTCACCAGTGCCTTTACCTGACATGCAGCCCCAATGACTGTGGAAATTTACATGTTCTCTTCAGGCAGTCATCTTTATAAATCTCATTGGAACGACCCCAAACAAAAGTTCAAGCATCATCACCTTGCCCAATGTCATCCACAGTCCACGATTGCTTTTCCTTAGCCCATTGTAACCTTGTTTTTTTCAGTTTAGGTGTTAATGATGGCTTTTGTTTGGCTTTTCTGTATGTAAATCCCATTTCCTTTAGGAGGTTTCTTACAGTTTGGTCACAGACATTGACTCCAGTTTCCTCCCATTCGTTCCTCGTTTGTTTTCTTGTGCATTTCCTGTTTTGGAGACATATTGCTTTAAGTTTCCTGTCTTGATGCTTTGATGTGATCATTGGTCTACCAGTATGGTTGCCTTTAGCAACCTTCCCATGTTGTTTGTATTTGGTCCAGATTTTAGACAAAGCTGACTGTGAACAACCAACATCTTTTGCAACATTGCGTGATGATTTACCGTCTTTTAAAAGTTTGATAATCCTCTCCTTTCTTTCAATTGACATCTCTCGTGTTGGAGCCATGATTCATGTCAGTCCACTTGGTGCAACAGCTCTCCAAGGTGTGATCACTCCTTTTTAGATGCAGACTAATGAGCAGATCTTATTTGATGCAGATGTTAGTTTTGGGAATGTAAATTTACAGGGTGATTTTATTATTTTTACCTCAGAATTGAGTGATTCCATAATTTTTCCCCGTTTGGTCTTGAAAAGTAACCGTTACTGGCTAGCACTTTGTTTTCATGATTTTTTTTTAGTGTTTTTTTAAAGCCAGAAAGTTGCCATTTCAAATGACTTTAGTTCTGTGCCATGTCTGTGATCTGCTTTTTTTTTAGACAAAAGTAAAACAACTGAATGAACATCCTCAGAGCCAGACGAGTCCATAATTTTTGCCAGCGGTTGTAACATACGAAAGAGGTTCATATTAGTAGTAGAAAATCCCTTTAATTTAATTGGTGCCTTCACTGCAGAAATCCACAGCCTGGTTATTCTTTATTAAACATTCAAAGTTTTGGAGCAATGAGCTGTTTGGGTGGAGGGGCAGGACTGTTGGGGTCTTCATCTCTGCCATGGACCCTCAGCTGCCTCTGGTGTAAGTATCTTCTTACTGTTTAAAATTCAGTGTTGGTGCCATTCTCGCGCAGATCGATCTGGTTGCAGGCGTCAGCAATATAGCACTGGTGTTGGCGCGTGCGCACATTAATCTCCCGGCTGCCTTCAGAAAAGTGGCGCCTTGGTGGTGCACGTGCAGATTAGGATCTTGGCTCATCTGTTGCTGCGGCCATGTCCTAATGCCCTTGTATAGACTATTAGAGATTGGAGATCAATTGCCACGTGGGCTTGTAATATTTTGCCCACCCTGCTGGATTTTACTCCAAGAACTGTTGTTGCATATTCCTTGGTGTTTGATTACCGGGTGGCGCCCCAAATCTGTTCTTTTTGTTGCGGCCATATTGCAGACTCTAAGGCGGGCTTTGCACACTACGACATCGCAGGTGCGATATCGGTGGGGTCAAATCGAAAGTGACGCATATCCGGCGTCGCAGTCGATATCGTAGTGTGTAAATCCTTTTTGATACGATTAACGAGCACAAAAGCATAGTTATCGTATCATCGGTGTAGGGTCCGACATTTTCATAATTGCGCGGCAGCGACAGGTACGATGTTGTTCCTTGTTCCTGCGGCTGCACACATCGCTGTGTATGAAGCCGCAGGAGCAAGGAACATCTCCTACCTGCGTCACCGCGTCTCACGCCGGCTCTGCGGAAGGAAGGAGGTGGGTGGGATGTTTACGTCCCGCTCATCTCCGCCCCTCCGCTTCTATTGGCCGCCTGCCGTGTGACGTCGTTGTGACGCCGCATGACCCGCCCCCTTAGGAAGGAGGCGGTTCGCCGGCCAGAGCGACGTCGAAGGGCAGGTGAGTGCATGTGAAGCTGCCGTAGCGATACTGTTCGCTACGGCAGCAATCACAAGATATCGCACCTGCGACGAGGGCGGGGACTATCGCTGCAGCGTCGGTAACACATTGTTACCGATGTCGCAGCGTGGAAAGTACCCCTAAGGCACCATATCTATTGTATGTTTGGTATTATCTTTTCACAGGCCCAATAAAGGTTTTTTTTTATTCTTCATTGGTCCAATGTCCCTGCCTGCTCTGTCACATAAGTGACACAGATCTGTCAACTTTCTTTCAAGATTCCGATTATATTTCACACCTTAGTTATAATAATAATAATCTTTATTTCTATAGCGCCAACATATTCCGCAGCGCTTTACAATTCTTCTTGTTCTTAGAAATCCACGCCGTGTACTCATTGACCTCTTTTCACTTAGTCAGTGTTTATCTGCTCTCTTGCCATCACATCAGCGCTCCTCTCTGCCCTCAGGCTGTTTCCTTGGCGCTCCTCCAAGCTCTCAGGCAGCTTCCTTGGTGCTTCATTCTGTCTTTAGGCCAACACTTAGTTTCTCATCGGCGCTCCCTCTCTGCCCTCGGGCTGTCTCCTCGGCGCTCCCACCCTGCCCTCGGCCGTCTCCTCGGTACTCCCTCTCTGCCCTCGGGCCGTCTCCTCGGCGCTCCCTCACTGCCCTGTGGCCGTCTCTTCGGCGCTCCCTCTCTGCCCTCGAGTCGTCTCCTCAACGCTCCCTCTCTGCCCTCGGATCGTCTCCTCGACACTCCCTCTCTGCCCTCGGGCCGTCTCTTCGGTGCTCCCTCTCTGCCCTCGGGCCTTCTCAACGCTCACTCTCTGCTCTTGGGCCTTCCTGTTTGCTCTCAAGCTGTCTCACTGCTTTATGCCTCTCAAGCCATCTCCTCAGCGCTTCTCTTCTTTCAAGTGCTCACATGAACGTTAATCTCTGAACTTCACCTGTCCTATGCTTCTGCAACACCCAGTCCTCAGCACCATAACTCTTATTATTTCGGTTCTGAGACGGTACTAAATGTATCATCATGATAATTGGGACACTTAAAATTTTGCCTTTTTTTTTTTTTTTTTTTTTTTTTTTTTTTTTTTTTTAGTGGACCAAACTGAATCCATCTAAAACACATTTCAAGAGACTTGCTCTTCTCCAAAGTGAACCAATAAGTCTATGTTGACATTGCACTATATCCTACCATCAGGGGCTACGCCAGGGTTTACGTTTCAAAGTCCTGGAAGTTTAACCTGACAGAGCAATAATAAACTTTAGTAATTTGCTCTCTCAGACATAAGTTTTGGCAATATCCGCGTATTTCAGGCAGGCACCACAATGCAGCCAACTACAATAGAATCTATTGGTCCTCTGCAATTTTTTATTACATTACTGCAAATAAGTCAATTGTTATACCAGTAATGCCAGTATGTTTTATGTGTGACTATTCCGACCCATGATAATTTAATCTGCTTATGTGCCATTCATGTTGTCAATCCATTTGTGGCCAGAAATTGACCGTAGCATCTGAAGACAAACCTATGTCAGAGCCTGAGACACTTTCACATAAAGGAAATGTCTACAAGTCCCAGTTCATGACAAAAGCGAGACAATATCTACACTTTATATTTCCTTATATGTTCACCTTATTATCTCAAGTAATTGTATTATTCTAACATGGTATTCCTTAGGATTTTACATCAACTCATCTTCTCTCCATTCAGTTCCCTACAATATCGGATCCTCTCAGATCTTCTATATAAGAGAATTTTCCTGATTGACCCATCAAGGATGAATAAAGACATGAAAAAAATAGCGAAGAGGATATTACACCTCACCCTAGAGATCCTCTTCCGGCTTACTGGAGAGGTGAGAGATTCTGATGACGTCACATTACATCATTCTTATCTATGGGAATAACAGATGGACAGAACTGGAGAGGTGAGGACTCTGGAAATGTCTGTAGTGAGATTTATTAATGTGTCTCTCCATAACCAGGATTACACAGTAGTGAAGAAGACCTCTAGTGACCGCTGTAAGGCTCCTGTGTCTGAGGGATGGAAAAGACCCCTGAGCCCAATCAGAGGGCCTCTACCTGACCCCCTGATACATGAGGACATCAATGACCAGAAGATCCTAGAACTCACCTACGAGATGATTGAGCTGCTGACTGGAGAGGTGACACTACTGGGAATGCTGGGACATTATACAGTAACGCTATGAAGGGTTCGGGAGATGACGGTATCATTGTATGTGTCAGGTTCCTATAAGGTGTCAGGATGTCGCCATCTATTTCTCCATGGAGGAGTGGGAGTATTTCGAAGGACACAAAGATCTGTACAAAGACGTCATGATGGAGGATCCAGCTATGATGGAGGATCCAGCTATGATGGAGAATCCCGCTATTATGGAGGATCCCGTCATGATGGAGGTTCCCCAGCTCCTCACATCACCAGGTAACAGACAGGAATAAATAAACTTTAATAATAATTGCTGCGGTGAAACTAAGTTGATGTAATTTTCACACACCCATATTCTGTATGTAGTGAGTCTGTAAATATGATCATATAATTTTTCTCAGCCATTTTGCAGGCTTTTGGAATGGCTATAATAATAGTTTTTATTTCTATAGGGCCAACATATTCTTCAGCACTTTACAGGACAAATACAGACGATATCAGAGTAGCACATAATTCAACAGATACCAAGAGGTGTGAGGTTCCTGCTCGCAATCTTACAATCTATGAGGAAATAGGTAAGACACAAAAGTGAAATGGTAAAAAGTGTGGTTCAGCCATCAAGATAATAAATAGTGTATTCAAATAATGCTGCATGATCTGTTCACTAGCACAGAGTGTTATTAACTGCATGGACTGTGCGTAAACAGATGATATGAGGGACCAGATTATGAGGACAAGGTTAGATTAATTAGGTGTAATGCCCATACCAGTGTTTCCTCGCTGTCTTGTCCCCCTCCCCCAGCGGGAATGTCGGTATTGGTGTTACGTAAGGTATAATAGTGGGACAGTGTAAAACAAATGCATGTTTATAACTGGGATTACTGGGAATTAATCAAATTGTCTGGAGTAGTGCATTCCAAAGAATTAGGGCAGCATGAGAGAAGTCTTGGAAATAGCAGTGGAAGGTGCAGATTATTAAGGTTATTAGTCTTAGGCAATTCGTGAAACAGAGAGGGCGGTAGACAAAGAAGAGACAAGAGATGTAGGGCTCCCACACATGTTTGTCAGATCTAAATCCTATGAAGACATACAAGTTGTGCTCCTCCCCCATTATGTAGTAATGTCCACTATCCTGTTCTAATGTACCCAGCTTGGGCTCCTTTCTTTTATATATTTCCTTTATGCTGGTATATATGTCCACCTATTGGTATATACTGTCCCCATTCTTTGCCCATCCTGGGATATACTGTCCCCCTCCAGGGCCCATCCTGGGATATACTGTCTCCTTTTTGGCATATACTGCCTCCCTCCTGCCTCCATATACTCTCTTCCTCCTGGTATTTACTGTCCTACTCCTGTGGCTCTCCTGCTATAGACTGTTTATACTGTTTCCCTCCTGGTATATATTGTCTCACTCCTAGGGCCCTCCTGGTATATACTGTCCCTCTCCTGGTAAATATGTCTCTGTTCTAACGCAAAAAAAACAAAACATTGTGCCATTTTTTCTGCCGGCAGTACGGGTGTCACACGGAGCGCACACTGATGTGATCCATGTGACACATACTAGAGAAAACACCTGTCCCTTAAAAATAAAATAAATAAAATAATAATTTTTATACATTCCTGTCTCCGGCGCTCTTGTCGCTTCCGGGTCCCACTCATTATGCTCATGCATATTCACGGCACTGTCCGTGGACCCGGGAGTAACAGCAGCACTGGAGACAGGTAAGTATACAAGTTAATGCTGTTTGTGTGCTATTTGGGTAGAAGAGACACACACAGATACATGGATGGCCTTGCGTACCTTCCCCACGGACCATCACACATGTGTGTTAAATGCACGGATGTGTGAAAAAGGCTTTAAAGTGCATATGGCAGTCAGTGAGTATGTGAGAAAGACGCCACGTAGTAGGACAGACTTATGAGCATTTTGTTCTACAATAGAGGTGATAGGCAGACTGAAACATGAACCTGGGAAGATGCTAGGCTAGAAGTGAAAAACTGCAGAAGAACAATCTAGTGGCCTAACTTCATGGTCTACCAGGTTTTGTTTTCAAATTGAGGCAACGTTCACAGAACTACATTTAGAAACTGAAAGACCAAATTTGGGAGGAAAATGAGGGGTGTGTCTTATAATCCGAATGTAGCTTACCGGGAAGTGAAGAATGGGTGCTGTGTTATCTGCGGGGGCTGTGTTGGCTCATACACTGTGCTAGCTGCAGGTGCTGTTCCAGCTGTGTGGAGCAGGGCAGTGTGGTGGGTGTCCCAGATTCTCTGTGAGCAGTGTGGGCTTCACAGAGTCGACGCATGTGTAGATGGAGCTCTCGGCTCAAAATCCTATCTGCGCAAGCGCCACCTCTGGACCATTTATCTCCTAACAGCGAACTTAAGGGAAATAGCGCCCGAAGGTGGTGCGTGCGCAGTTGAGATCTCTGCTTGTCATTGACCCAAGAGCTCAATCTGCGCACGAGCCGACTGCAGGCACCATTTCTTTGAAGCCCGCACTGCCGACAGAGCGTCTGAGACACCCACCACAGCGCCTGCATGGCCCTACTCCAGCACTGCCCCGCCTCTTGTCATCACGCTCCACCACCGCTGCCACCTCTTTTCCGGTAGGACACAATCGGAGTATAAGACAGACCCCCTTTTATACCTATTTTTTCTCTAAATGTGGAGTACGTATTATACTCCAGTGCATCTTGTAAAACAATAAATACGGTAACTGTTATAAAATACTAATATATTTAAATTATATAACCAAAATTAAAAGAAAATCTTAATTTTATTTTTGGTAGGTGAACGGTTCAGAAACTCAAGAAAACATGAGATATCTACAAACTTTATAGAAGATGACCGTGGTATCACACAGAATACACATGAACAGCCTGTCGTTGTCCCATCTATACCCTTAGTACCTCACAGTGTATATAAAGTATGTTACCCTGTTCAACTGATCTTCGTTCCTGATTCATTACAGACTGCTAAGCAAATTCAAAATGAAAATAAGAATGATGAACATCAAAGAATTCAAACAGAAGAGATTTCATATTCATTTCCTCAAAATAGGATATTTGTTCCAGACAGAAATTCTATTGTTATAAATGAGAAAGTGGAGAAATCATTCTCATGTTCCGAATGTGGGAAATGTTTTAAACAGAGATCAGATCTTGCTAACCATCAGAGAGTACACACAGGGGAAAAGCCATATTCATGTTCAGAATGTGAGAAATCTTTCAACCAAAAGACCCATCTTAATAGACATCAGAAATGTCACACAGGGGTGAAGCCATATTCATGCTTTAAATGTGGGATATGTTTTGTTCAGAAAACAGATCTTAAATCACATGAGAGAAGGCACACAGGGGAGAAACCATTTTCATGTTCAGAATGTCGGAAATGTTTTGCAACAAAATCAAGTCTTAATGTACATCTGAGAGGTCACACAGGGGTGAAACCGTATTCATGCTCTATATGTGGGGAATGTTTTGTTTATAAATCATTACTTAAACTACATGAAAGAAGGCACAGAGGGGAGAAACCATATTCATGTTCAGAATGTGGCAAATGTTTTATTTCAAAATCAACTCTTAATAGGCATCTGAGAGTTCACATGAGGAAGTAGCCATTACCTTTTTGCCTCTTTAATTATCAATAACACAAATTTGTAATAACACATACTGTAATTATAGTCAAGTGATATCAAATGCCATATATTAGAATGGGAAAGATATTTAAAACCCTAAATAATGATTTAAAAATTATTTGCAATTCCCAATAAATGTTTTTATTCTAAAATATAAATAGCACCCAAAAAACACTGTAAATCAGCTAGGTGTCTAGTCTTATTAACATTTGTTAACTGCATTTCAAACTTCTCTATCCCGATCATTAATGTTTGTTGGAATAACTTTGGTCTATCTTAGTTTTTACATGCATACCACAGGCTGGCTCTGGTAATCAATACAACTTAGAACTTGTCTGAATTTTATTTTTTGGGATTCACACGGAGACCCTGTTTTAAGCGCTCAACGTAGAGCATAGGATAAATGTGAACCGAGGATTATTAAGATTTTCAGGAGGTTTAATGAACCAAGGCTAGTTCTTATTTCTATTTTTGCGTGGCCCATCAAGACTGCTTTATTCTTAATTGTTGCACTATTAATTGAAGATTTATTTTGGTACTATATTTTGGTTAATAACATTATTTTCATTCAGATTTTTCAGATGCAGAATGAAAAAAAAAATAGCAATTCTGTTACTGTGTTTATATTTCTTCATCGTTCCTTATGGGAGACCCAGACCATGGGTGTATAGCTTCTGCCTCCGGAGGACACACAAAGTACTACACTCAAACGTGTAGCTCCTCCCTCCTAGCATATACACCCCCTGGTAGCCAGTCCTAGCCAGTTTCAATGCTTTGTGTTCAGGAGGTCACACACACATGCATTCTCTGATTTTTGATTTTTGATTTTTTGGATTTCAAAGATTTGGAAGAAAAGCGGGTCCAATCTGGACTCCCGGCATGTCCCTTCTCACCCCACTGTGTCGGCGGTGCTGTTAAGGTTGATTTTACAAGGCTGGAGCCTTCACATGCCGCGCTCCTTCACCATCCCCTGGGGCTCTGGCTTGAAGTGGGAGCCATCACGGTTCTCACTGCTTTGCAGGAGACCGGTCTCCATCCGCAGCCCTGTTCAGGATTCTGCCGGACGGAGCGTTTAACCCCCCCCAGGGACCTGGCACCTGCGTCTCAAAAGCTAAGTATTGAGACGTTTTTACCACAGAAAGTGGTCTTTCCAGGGGTCCCTTGTACTTTATTTATTGGGGGGAGTGTGTTATATGACTGTGGTAACATTTCCGGCCGGTTCTCCAGTTTTCACCGCCGATGGTGCCTGCACGCTGGCCGCATGTTTAAATCTAGGCCCCGGCTTCGCCTGAGGCCTAGTTTCGGTTTCACTGCCCCTGCATATTAGTCATGCAGAGGGACAGTGTGGCTCCGCCCAGCGGCTGTGCAGCACAGGGAACGGACACTCCTCACTGAGGAAAGATTCCCTCCCCTGTATACCTCACTTGCCCGCTCTCAGAGTAGGCCCCGCCCCCTCTCCTCGCTCCGGTCGCCATTTTCTCAGCGTTCTCAATGTCTGCATAGGCACAGAGATACCACATTGTGACAAATGGGGGCCTGGGCTGGGGGTCTGGAGGGCACAGAAATGTATGTTAAACGGTCTGGCAAGCCACAACCTCCAGTTGTGCAGCTGCTTATATTCTCTGTTTATATACTCTGTTGGGGGTCATTCTGGAGATGCATTCCCTCACAGAGCCCTCACTTCTGCAGCATGTCTCACATCAGAGCAAGGCTGCAAGGCTGTTCTTCATATGCACTGCATGTAGACTCGTACTGCCTGTACTGAGCACATAAACACAGTGGTCCCTCAGCCTGGAGGCTCATCAGTGGTCCCTCCAGCTGCTCCGGTGGTGCTGAGCATGCATTAGCCCCCTTCTCAGGGCGCTTCTGCTGCTACGGCTCGCTCAGCAAAGCTCTCAGAGGACTCTTCATCTGGTCTCAGTCCCCGTCCTCCTAAAATGGAGACGCAGGGTCCCCTGTCCTTCCCCGTCCCGCAGCTCTGATTCACGAGCTGACTCACTGGACGAGGAGGATGTCTTTACTGGGGGCTCGGACGCTACTTAATGTACCATTGATCTGTCCGAAGGTGATGCAGATGCTAATGATTTGATTGCGTCCATTATATTTGTACTGGACCTCAATCCGCCTGTATTAGGGGAGTATCCCCCTCTGGCAGAAAGGCATCAGTATACCTTAAAGAGAACAAGGAGTGTGTTCCTTAACCACTCCAGTTTTCAGCCCACTGTGACCAAGCCCAGAGCCTGGCCCGACAGACGCTCCCAAAGCGTGGTTCGGATGACTGTTTCCCCCTTCCACCACAGGTGGTCAAGGAGTGGGCTCATTTACCAAGGGTGGTCCCTCCGGTGTCTAGTATTTCAGCCCGGATAGTTGTATCAGTGGCTGACGGCACCTCTCTAAGGATCCCACTGTACATTAATTCTGTACTGGACCTCAATCCGCCAGTATCAGAGGAGCAACCCTCTCTGGCAAAAAGGCACCAGTTTACCTTGCCTAAGAGAACAAGGAGTGTGTTCCTGAACCACTCCAGTTTTCAGGCCACTGTGACCAACCCAGGGTCTGCTCTGGCAAACGCTTCCCAAAGCGTGGTTCTGATGACAGTTTTCCCCTTCCACCAGAGGTGGTCAAGGAGTGGGCTCATTCACCAAAGGTGGTCCCTCCGGTGTTTAGACTCTCAGCCCGGACCGTTGTATCAGTGGCTGATGGCTCCTCACTTACGGCTTTGCTGTCCGCCAGGTTGCCCTTCTGGCCAAATCTGTATGGAGGCGGCAGGGGCCTCGTTCGCCCCAGCTTTTGCAGCAGTGCGGCTTTCAAAGCCATCTCTGCTTCTCTAGAGGAGATGCATTCCCTCACAGGGACTCTTTGCCCGAAATGGTTGCCTTAACTTCCAGACTTCAGTCTTTTCATCCTATGCCATGTCTGCCATGCTGGAGACTCTCACCGCACTGCGGTGGCCTCGGCTAATTTCCTCGCTATCCGCAGGCTCCTGTGGCTTCGGAAGTGGAGGGCGGATGCTTCTAAAGAAGTTCCTTGCTGGGCTCCCTTTTGCTGGGACCAGACTATTCGGGAACAACTGGATGAAATTATTAAGGAAGCTCTTGGCGGGAAGAGTTCTTCCATGCCACAAACCTAAACCAGGAAACCTGTCCAGGGCAGGAATCAGTCGAGGTTTCGTTCTTTTCGTTCCTCCATCTGATCGTTCTCTAAGCCCTCGGCCTCGTCCACTGGCTCAGCCAAGGATCGTAAACCAAATGGCGCACGAGAAGACCGCAGGAGATGCTGCCACTAAGTCAGCCTCCTCCTGGCTATCTGGCCACGCCAGCAACGTCCTTGGTCGGTGGCAGGCTCTCCCACTTTGGCGACGTATGGTTTTAACACGTCTCCGATCAGTGGGTGCGAGATACATCTCCCACGGCTACAGGATAGAATTCTATCCAGCCCGCCAAACAGATTTTTTCTGTCAGCTCCCCCCTGCTCCAAGGCCGCCGCCTTCTCACAGGCTGTGGCATTCTTGCAGGCCACTGGAGTAATTGTACCGGTTCCCGACTGGGAACGGTTCTGAGATTTCTGCTTAAATCTATTCCTAGTACCCGAAGAGGGCGGTGCCTTCCGACCTGGATCTCAAGCTTCTCAAGCATGTTCAGGTGCGGCATTTTCGCATGGAGTCTCTGCGATCAATCAATGACCCAAGGAGATTCCCTAGCATCCATCGACATCAGAGATGCCTATCTGCATGTGCCAATCGCAGTTTCACACCAGCGTTGGCTACGTTTTGCAATCAGAGTGGTCCAATTCGTGGCTCTTCCCTTGGGGTTAGCCACGGCCCCTCGAGTATTCTCAAGATCGGGGCAGCTGTGATTGCGGTCCTGCACCTCTAGGGGTTGGCAGTGATCCTTTTGTCCTGGACAGCCTTCTAGTCTGGGCTTCATCCAGTGCAAACTGTTAGCGGAGTGCCTCGCTCACTCTCGCCACTCTAACCAATTCGGGTGGTTTGCCATTCTGTCCAAGTCCACTCTGACTTCGACCCAGAAGTTCACATACCCAGGGACGCAATTCGAGACTCTGTCGGCACTTGTGAAGCTGCCCTTAGTCAAACAGCAGTCCCTCCGCTGGTGGTCGACGTCGTTCCATCAGGCACCTAATACAGGTGCTGGATCAGATGGTGGTGTCAATGGAAGCGATTCCTTTGCCCAGTTCCATCTGCGTCCTCTGCGGCTGGATATTTTCCGCTGTTGGAACAAGCGGACTTCCTCCTTCCACGAGGTGGTGGCTTCGCCACAGACCAGGGGCTCGTTTCAGTGGTGGTTTCGGCCCCTCTGTCTCAGGGACGCTCCTTCCTGGCTCCGTCCCGGGTGATCCTCACCAAGATGCTAGTCTATCCGGCTGGGGAGCAGTATATCTCCACCATGGAGCGCAGGGCACTTGGACTCTGTCCGAATCAGCCCTCTGGATCAACGTGCTGGAAATCAGAGCTGTGTTTCTAGCTCTCTAAGCCTTTCGCCATCTGTTGGCGGCCAGGCACATTCGAGTCCAGTCAGACAACGCTACAGCGTTTGCCTACATCAACCTCCAGGGCGGGACACTCAGCCGCCTGGCAATGTTGGAGGTTCATCGCATTCTTCAGTGGACGGAGGACTCCTAGTCCACCATATCCGCAGCCCACATCCCAGACGTGGAAAACTGGGAGCCAGATTGTCTCAGCCGTCAAACCGTGGCTCCACGATCCTCAGGTTTTTGCGGCAGACACACTGGTTCAAGTTTGGTCCCAGCTTCGTCTGTCTTACGTGTTTCACCCTCTAGTTCTTGCCCAGAGTCCTGCGCAAGATCAGAAAGGAGGGCCGTCGGGTCATTCTCATTACTCCAGACTGACCCAGGCAAGCTTGGTACCCTGACCTGCTCCGTCTGTCCGTAGAGGTGCCATGGCATCTCCCGGACTGTCCAGACCTTCTCTCACGAGGTCCGTTTTTCCGCCAGAACCTGCGGCTCTCAGATTGACGGCGTGGCGTTTGAGTCATGGATCTTGACGACTTCTGGTATCCCTCCTGAAGTCATCTCCACTATGACTCGAGCTCGGAAGTATCCTTTGGCCTTTTGGCCTTGCCGACCCTCCTGTCCCTTCTACAGTCCGGTCTGCAGCTAGGACTATCCCTTTAAGGGACAGGTCTCGGCTCTGTCAGTGTTGTGCCAGCGGCGTATCGCCCGGCTGGTCCAGGTGCGCTCCTTCATGCAGGGCGCATCTCACATCATTCCGCCTTACCGGCGGCCTTTGGAGCCCTGGGACCTTAATTCGGTCCTCACGGCTTCCGGAAACCCCCCTTTGAGCCTCTTAGGGAGGTTTCTTTGTTTAGTCTTTCACAGAAAGTGGTCTTTCTAGTGGCCATAACTTCCCTCAAGAGAGTCTCTGTTTTGGCTGCACTCTCTTCGGAGTCCTCCTTCATCAAGACAAGGTGGTTCTCCGTCCGACTCCGGACTTTCTCCCTAAGGTGGTTGCTGCTTCCACCTTAACCGGGGCATTTTCCCTGCCCTCCTTTTGTCCGGCTCCTGTTCATCGCTTTGAAAGGGCATTGCATACTCTGGATCTGATGCGGGCGCTCCGGATCTATGTGTCTCGCACCGCTGTTCTTAGGCGGTGCACCTCTCCTTTGTGCTGACCGCTGGTCAGCGTAAGGGCCTCTCGGCATTTAAGCCGACCCTGGCTCGTTGGTTTAGGTCGGCCATTTCCGATACCTACCAGTGTACTCAAGTGCCTCTCCCGCCGGGGATCAAGGCACACTTGACCAGAGCTGTCGGTGCCTCTTAGGCTTTCAGGCCCAGGCTACGGCTCAGCAGGTCTGTCAGACTGCCACTTGGACTAGTCTGCATACCTTTTCGAAGCACTACCAAGTGCATGCTCTTGCTTCGGCAGATGCGAGCTTGGGCAGACGCATCCTTCAGGCGGCTGTCGCCCATTTGTGAAGTTAGGTTTCGCCTACTTCTCAGTTTTTCGGTTTATTCCCACCCATGGACTGCTTTAGAACGTCCCATGGTCTGGGTCTCCCATAAGGAACGATGAAGAAAAAGAGAATTTTGTTACTTACCGTAAATTCTTTTTCTTATAATTCCGACATGGGAGACCCAGCACCCTCCCTGTTGCCTGTCGGCAGGTTTCTTGTTCCGCGTGTTATCACCGGCTGTTGTTGTAGACAGAGGTTCCGGTTGTTCCGGGTTTTGCTCTGTCTCTACTTGTGGGTGGATGTCCTCCTTCAGCTTTTGCACTAAACTGGCTAGGACTGGCTACCAGGGGGTGTATATGCTAGGAGGGAGGAGCTACACGTTTGAGTGTAGTACTTTGTGTGTCCTCCGGAGGCAGAAGCTATACACCCATGGTCTGGGTATCCCATGTCGGAACTATAAGAAAAAGAATTTACGGTAAGTAACAAAATTCTCTTTTTTGTGCCATTTAAAATGAGAAGACCGATTTATTCTTCAGATCAGTAACATTACAGCTATACCAGATTTATACCTTTTTTATGCTTTGCTACTTTTACACACTAAAAATAACACTTTTCAAAAATTAATTTGTTTTTGCTTTGCCATATTCTGAGAGCTGTAACCTTTTATTTATTTCCCAATAAGCTTGATTAGGGCTTGTTTTTTTGTAAAACTTTTGACATTTCATTTCTACAATATTTTTTTTTTTTACATGTCTTTTCTAGCACTTTTTATAAAATGCTTGTGTGTCAGTTTAATACGGCGATACCAATTATGTGAACTTTTGTTTTAACGCAAATTCTGCATTTTTTTTTGGCAAAATGTTTTTCTTTGTGATTTGAGTGCGGTTCTTTTCCTGCGTTTTTGAACTTTTTTATGTATTTTAACTTTTTTTTTACTTTTCCATTTGTCCCAAGCAGTAACATGGATATTTGTTACTTTGTTAGTCTCATGCATTGCAGTTCTCATGTACTGCAGTGCCTTAAACCTGTCAGTGTCTCACTGACTCTGACTGTTAGCCTGTTCTAACAGGCCACCATATCTTGAGGTCATCAGATGGTCTCAGGGTGCTATGGCAACTATCGGCACAAGCGATTAGAATCATGAAGGGCCGATAGTGTTAAAAGGGGTGTTTTAACCCCCTAGATCCTGCTGTCGCTATTGACTCGGCATGCTGGAGACTAGCGCCGCCCCTTGCTAGAGATGTCACTGGTCTGCACCAGATATTGACACCACTCTGTTGCCAGCTGATTATTACTGATCTGAGTCGACAGCAGAGTGGACGCTGTCATTGTGAAGATCGCACCTTTTGCAGGAAATGATGAGCACCGTAAATGAACAGTAAATGGAAACAGAGGTCCTTGCCTTTTTCTCATTCTCTATTTACCAGCTATGTAATTCCTGAAATTTGATGAGGATTGGCACATTAAAGAGGGTGTCCACTATTTGGACAAACTCTTCTTAAAAATGTAGTCCGTCTAATCAGTGGACACTATTAAGCAGCTGCGCTCTCTCTACTACCACTCTTCTATTCCACATATGAAGACGTGAACCTCCGACAAAGGGAGGAAATGAGTGCAGCAGCCATTGATTGTTTTGCCAATGTCATATAAGCCCGTTTGACCTGGCGATTTTTCATTTTTTCTTCCCTTTCTTCCAATAGCCATAACTTTTTTTATTTTTCCGTTATATACAGTGGGGAAAATAACTATTTGGTAAACTGTCGATTTTGTAAGTTGCCCACCTACAAAGAATGGAGAAGTCTGGAATTTTTATTGTACATACATTTCAACTGTGACAGACAGAATCCCCCCTCAAAAAATAAAAAAAAAAACTCAGAAAATCAGATTGTATGATTTTTAAATAATTAATTTGCATTTTATTGCATGAAATAAGTATTTGATCATCCTACCAACCAGCAAGAATTCTGGCTCTCACAGACCTGTTATTTTTTCTTTAAGAAGCCCTCCTACTTTGCACTCATTACCTGTATTAATTGCACATGTTTGAACATGTTACCTCTCCACACAGTCAATCAATCACACTCCAACCTCTCCACCATGGGCAAGACCAAAGACCTGTCTAAGGACACCAGGGACAAAATTGTAGACCTGCACAAGGCTGGGATGGGCTACAAAGCAATAGGCAAGCATCTTGTTGAGCAGGCAACAACTGTTGGTACAATTATTAGAAAATGGAAGAAACACAGGATGACTGTCAATCTTAGGGGTACTTTGCACGTTGCGATATCGCTACTGCAATATCGTCGGGGTCAAATCGAAAGGGACGCACATCCGGCGCCGGTAACAACGTCGCAACATGTAAAGCCTAGATGCGCCGATAAACGCTCGCAAAAGCGTCGTAAATGGGTGATCTGTGTAGCGTCGGACAATTTCATAGTGTCGCACCAATAGGAGATACGATGTTGTTCCTCGTTCCTGCGGCAGCACACATCGCTGTGTGTGAAGCCGCAGGAGCGAGGAACATCTCCTTACCTGCCTCCACCGCCAATGCGGAAGGAAGGAGATGGGCGGGATGTTTACGTCCCGCTCATCTCCGCCCCTCCGCTTCTATTGGCCGCCTGCCGTGTGATGTCGCTGTGACGCCGCACGACCCGCCCCCTTAGGAAGGAGGCGGGTCGCCGGCCTGAGCGACTTCGCAGGGCAGGTAAGTGCGTGTGAAGCTGCCGTAGCGATAATGTTCGCTACGGCAGCTATCACAAGATATCGCATGTGCAACGGGGGCGGATACTATCGTGCTCGGCATCGCTAGCCAATGCTAGCAATGTTGCAGCGTGCAAAGTACCCCTTAGTCGGTCTGGGGCTTAACCCCTTCACCCCCAGCCACTAAAACACTCAATGATCGGGCCATTTTTTGCAATTCTGACCAGTGTCACTTTGACAGGTTATAACTCTGGAACCCTTCCATGGATCCTGGCGATTCTAACATTTTTTTTTGTGACATATTGTATTTCATGTCAGTGGTAAATTTAGGCCGATATTTTTTGCGTTTATTTGTGAAAATTTCGAAAATTTCGAAAATTTCGCAATTTTCAAACTTTGAAGTTTTATGCCCATAAATCCGAGAATTATGTCACACAAAATAGCTACTAAATAAAATTTACCACATCTCTACTTTACACCATCACAATTTTTGAAACAATTTTTTTTTCCGTTAGGAATAGAGTTGAGCGCGGTTCGTGGTTCGTGGTTCTCCAGTTCGCGGCTCGAGTGATTTTGGGGCATGTTCTAGATCGAACTAGAACTCGAGCTTTTTGCAAAAGCTCGATAGTTCTAGATACGTTCGAGAACGGTTCTAGCAGCAAAAAGCAGGGCTTTTTACAGCTACAGTGTGCAGGAGCCATCGCTGGCAGCCTGCCACAAGCTGGTAACCAAGATAAACATCGGGTATCCAAGCAAAGCGCTTTGGTTAGTAACCCGATGTTTATCTTAGTTACGTGCAGGAAGCCCACACTTTCCCGCTCAGCTCGCTCCGCCCCCTCCTGCCCGCGGCATGTACACATACATACACAAACACACACACACACACACATCCCCCCCCCCCCATCCCCCCCATCCCCCCCATCCCCCCCCGCCCGCCCCGCTCGCTCGCTCGCTCGCTCGGCTTACCTGCGGTGATGAAGTCCCGCCATCCCGACCTCAGCGCTGTCACTGTCCTCCATGGCCGCCGCTTGTCACATCACCTATCGCTTCCGACCCGAGACTGATACTGGCGGTGACGTCACGGACCTCTCGCGATACTTGCTGTGAAGGCGCCGGTCATTGACCTCAGTGACAGGGGCTGTCAGTGTGCTGGAGATCAGCGCAGGTAATGTACCTCACTGACAGCAGCACTTGTCATGCCCTGCAGTGACCTGGGCTGACCCATTGATGTTAGCTCAGGTCACTGCACTGCTCTCCCAGTCAATGGGGAACATCCTGCTCTTCATTGACTGGGACAGTGTGGATCGTCATGGCAACCCCTTGGATTACACCAGACCTGGATTTGTTTTTCAATCTAATAAATTGGTTAAAGAGGGAATGTTTTGGGGAGTGTTTTTTCAAATAAAAATGTGTTTGTCGTCTATTTTTTTTTATTACTGACTGGGTTGGTGATGTCGGGTATCTGATAGACGCCTGACCTCACCAACCCCAGGGCTTGATGCCAGGTGACATTACACATCTGGTATTAACCCCAAATATTACCCCGTTTGCCACCGCACCAGGGCGCGGGATGAGCTGGGGCGAAGCACCAGGATTGGCGCATCTAATGGATGCGCCACTTCTGGGGCGGCTGCGGCCTGCTATTTTTAGGCTGGGGAGATTCCAATAACCATGGACCTCCCTAGTCTGAGAATATCAGGCCCCAGCTGTCTGCTTTACCTTGGCTGGTGATCCAATTTTGGGGGACCCCTACGTGTTTTTTTTTTTAATTATTTATTTAATTTAAAATAACAGCGTGGGGTGCCCTCAGTTTTGGATTACCAGCCAAGGTGAGGTTGCCAGCTGTGGTCTGCAGGCTGCAGCCGTCTGCTTTACCCTAGCTGGCTACAAAACTAGGGGGAACCCTATGTCATTTTTTTTTCATTTTTTTGGCTAAATACAAAGCTAAGCACCCCTTAGTGCCACATGAAAGGTACCAAAGGGTGTTCCACTTTTTCTCCATTTTTTTCTCCACTTTCTCTCCACTTTTTCTCCACTTTTTCTCCATTTTTTTCTCCACTTTTTCTCCACTTTTTCTCCACTTTTTCTCCACTTTTTCTCCACTTTTTCTCCTCTTAATCTCCACTTTTTCTCCTCTTATGCTCCACTTTTTCTCCACTTTTTCTCCACTTTTTCTCCACTTTTTTCTCCACTTTTTCTCCTCTTATGCTCCACTTTTTCTCCACTTTTTCTCCACTTTTTCTCCTCTTATGCTCCACTTTTTCTCCACTTTTTCTCCACGTTCTCTCCACTTTTTTCTCCACTTTTTCTCCTCTTATGCTCCACTTTTTCTCCACTTTTTCTCCACTTTTTCTCCACTTTTTCTCCACTTATGCTCCACTTTTTCTCCACTTTTTCTCCACTTTTTCTCCACTTTTTCTCCACTTTTTTCTCCACTTTTTCTCCTCTTATGCTCCACTTTTTCTCCACTTTTTCTCCACTTTTTCTCCTCTTATGCTCCACTTTTTCTCCACTTTTTCTCCACTTTTTCTCCACTTTTTCTCCACTTTTTCTCCACTTTTTCTCCTCTTATGCTCCACTTTTTCTCCACTTTTTCTTCACTTTTTTCTCCACTTTTTCTCCTCTTATGCTCCACTTTTTCTCCACTTTTTCTCCACTTTTTCTCCTCTTAATCTCCACTTTTTCTCCTCTTATGCTCCACTTTTTCTCCACTTTTTTCTCCACTTTTTCTCCACTTTTTCTCCTCTTATGCTCCACTTTTTCTCCACTTTTTTCTCCACTTTTTTCTCCACTTTTTCTCCTCTTAATCTCCACTTTTTCTCCACTTTTTCTCCACTTTTTCTCCACTTTTTCTCCACTTTTTTCTCCACTTTTTTCTCCACTTTTTTCTCCACTTTTTCTCCTCTTATGCTCCACTTTTTCTCCACTTTTTCTCCACTTTTTCTCCTCTTATGCTCCACTTTTTCTCCACTTTTTCTCCACTTTTTCTCCACTTTTTCTCCACTTTTTCTCCACTTTTTCTCCTCTTATGCTCCACTTTTTCTCCACTTTTTCTTCACTTTTTTCTCCACTTTTTCTCCTCTTATGCTCCACTTTTTCTCCACTTTTTCTCCACTTTTTCTCCTCTTAATCTCCACTTTTTCTCCTCTTATGCTCCACTTTTTCTCCACTTTTTTCTCCACTTTTTCTCCACTTTTTCTCCTCTTATGCTCCACTTTTTCTCCACTTTTTTCTCCACTTTTTTCTCCACTTTTTCTCCTCTTAATCTCCACTTTTTCTCCACTTTTTCTCCACTTTTTCTCCACTTTTTCTCCACTTTTTCTCCACTTTTTTCTCCACTTTTTCTCCACTTTTTCTCCTCTTATGTTCCACTTATTCTCCACTTTTTCTCCACTTTTTCTCTACTTTTTCTATGGTCGGTCTACCCATTAGCTCTGCCATGCATAGTGTAGCTCTACACCTACTGCACATGTTACTTTATGATTGACATCTCTTTCGTACCAGAGCTGTCTAAGTCTACTCTGACCCCATATTTGTCATTACTATATTGTCCTTGTACTGTATTATGACATTTGTATCATGTGTTTCATTTCTTGCTGTGTTGCAATTTTTTTGCTGCATCCCAATTGTACCTCTACATTGTTCGAGTTTATGTTATTGTTCTCTCACTCTTATGTGATACTGATTATTGTCATTTTTCATGATTACATGCAGATAAGTCCAATCTGACGAAGGCTCAGGCCGAAACGTCATTTGTAACTTGTTTTGGACAAAAACATATATGCTTATGAAAAAAAAATTTTCTTAATACGGACCAATAAAGAGTGATTTTGCATTACTATCCATTGTGACTTACTGACTTAGTCTGGGAGATATAGAGTGCCGAGGTTACTCACTAATTTTATCTATTATTACCTCTGAGCACCTATATACCAGTGAGCAGAGCTTCCTCTACAGTAGTTCTCCTGATTAGGCATGCCCTTACCTCATGAGCAGGGCATTGCAGCTTTGGTAGCAACCATTACGACATGGACTCTGCTGCTGTGGACCCGGGGAGAGTGAGTGCAGATTCATTGCACCCACACTCCTCACATGAAGGGTCCGCACTCCTAGAAAATGGGGGATACGTTCCCTGAGTGTCTCCCCTCCATATTCTAGACGGTCCAGAGTCGTCGTGGGACCCCTTTATTTTTTTTCTTACAATAAATTGGTGAAAGAGGAAATGTTTTGGGGACTGTTTTTTCAAATAAATTTCTTTTGTCGATTTTTTGTTTTTGTTAGTACTGACAGTTTATGATGTTGGGTATCTAATAGACGCCATGACATCACAAACTGCTGGGCTTGATCTCAGGTGACTTTACAGCTAGTATCAACCCGATTTATTACCCCGTTTGCCACTGCACCAGGGCACGGGATGAGCTGGGGTGAAGCGCCAGGATTGGCGCATCTAGTGGATGCGCCACGTCTGGGGTGCCTGCGGCCTGCTATTTTTAGGCTGTGAAGGCCCAATAACTATGGACCTTCCCACCCTGAGAATACCAGACCACAGCTGTCCGCTTTACCTTGGCTGGTGATCCAATTTGGGGGGTCCCCTACTTTTATTGTGTAATTATTAATATTTATAAAATAATTATAAAAAAGAGCCTGAGGGGACCTCCACATTGGATCCCCAACCACGGTAAAGCTGCCAGCTGTGGTTTTCAGGCTACAGCCGTCTGCTTTACCCTAGCTGGCTATCAAAAATGGGGGGACCCAACGTAATTTTTTTTTTTTAACTATTTTTTAAATAGAAAAAATTAATGGGCTTCCCTGTATTTTGATTGCCAACCAAGGTAACGGCAGGCAGATGGGGGTGGCAACCCATAGCTGTCTGCTTTATCTGCGCTGAGAATCAAAAATACCGCGGAGCGCTACGTCATTTTTTTAAAGATTTATTTTTACAGCACTGTGATGTCCAGCAATCAAAATACAGGGAAGCCCATTTTATTTTTAGTTATTTAAATAAATAATTAAAAAAAATATATGTTAGCTCCCACTGCATTTTTTGTATTGCTAGCTAAGGGTAATCCAAGCAGCTACTGGCTGCTAACCCCCACTGCTTGGTGTTACCTTCACTGGCAATGGAAAATCCAGGGAAGCATTTTTTTTTTTTTTTTGCCAAAAAGCTACAAAAAAAGGACGTGAGCTTCGCCATATTTTTGTATGCTAGCCAGGTATAGCAGGCAGGTGCTGGAAGAGTTGGATACAGCGCCAGAAGATGGCGCTTCTATGAAAATGCCATTTTCTGAGGTGGCTGCAGACTGCAATTCGCAGCAGTGGGGCCCAGAAAGCTCAGGCCAACCGGTGGTGCGGATTCCAATCCCCAGCTGCCTAGTTGTACCTGGCTGGACACAAAAATGGGGCAAAGCCTACGTCATTTGTTTTCTAATTATTTCATGAAATTCATGAAATAATAAAAAAAGGGCTTCCCTTTATTTTTGGTTCCCAGCCGGGTACAAATAGGCAACTGGGGGTTGGGGGCAGCCGTACCTGCCTGCTGTACCTGGCTAGCATACAAAAATATGGCGAAGCCACATAATTTTTTCAGGGGGCAAAAAACTTCTGCATACAGTCCTGGATGGAGTATGCTGAGCCTTATAGTTCTGCAGCTGCTGTCTGTCTGTATGGAGAAGAGCAGACAGCAGCTGCAGAACTACAAGGCTCAGCATACTCCATCCAGGACTGTATGCAGAAGTTTTTTGCCCACCAAAAAAATGACGTGGGCTTCGCCATATTTTTGTATGCTAGCCAGGTACAGCTGGCAGCCACGGGCTGCCTCCAACCCCCAGTTGCCTATTTGTACCCGGCTGGGAACCAAAAATATAGGGAAGCCCGTTTTTTTTAATTATTTCACTTATTTCATGAAATAATTAAAAAACAAATGACGTGGGCTTCGCCCTATTTTTGTGTCCAGCCGGGTACAACTAGGCAGCTGGGGATTGGAATCCGCAGCACAGGTTAGCCCGAGGTTTGTGGGCGCCTCTGCTGCGGATTTCAGTCCGCAGCCGTCCCAGAAAATGGCGCTCTCATAGAAGCGCCATCATCTGGCGCTGTATCCAACTCTTCCAACAGCCCTGGAGCCGGGTGGCTTGTTGGGTAATCATGAGTTAATACTGGCTTTGTTTTACCAGCCAGTATTAAGCCAGAGATTCTTAATGTCAGGCACGTTTGACCCGGCCATTAAGAATCTCCAATAAAGGGTTAAAAAAAGACACCACACAGAGAAAAAATACTTTAATAGAAATAAATACACAGACACATTAGAGACTCCATCTTTATTACCCCTGTCAGCCCTCCACGATCCTGCTCTTCTGTCTTCTTTCTTTCTAGTGTAGTAGTAGTGACGATTGTAGTGAGGAAGGATGAGATTCACCAGCTCATCACTTGGGGCTGGGGAACCTCCATCCTAACTACAATGCTCACTACAATCGGGAAGCAGCGTGCAGCCTTCACTCCGTGAGTGATCACTGCTGGCTGCTAGCGGTAACGCTGACAGACGCGTTACCATAGCAACGGTGCTCTCGGAGCCGCGGTTAGCGGTGACGTCACCGCTAACTGCGTTGCTATGGCAACGGTGATCTCCGTTAATGACCGGCTGTGTCAGCCGGTCCCTAACGGAACGGGGAGTCGACCGTGTGCTAGAGCATGTCGTCGGTACACGGCGATACACATATGTGCACCGTGTACCGGAGAGATGCACTCGCAGGTCCTACATGACGTGTCATAGTCATGTGACCAGTCTGTAGCCAATGAGATAATAGCCACGTGACTGGTCACATGGCTATTTTGACGTCACGATAGGTCCTGCTTCTCTGCTGGCAGTGCAGGTCACCGGGAGGATTCAGCGATCATCGGATGGAATAGCGGCAGGAGACAGAGTGCAGAAGGGATCGCGAGGACCGGTAAGTGTTATGGCAATGTTTATTAACTGTTTGTGTACATTTATAATGCATTTTTATATGTTTGTGATTGCCTCCCATTATAGCCTATACGTTCGAGTTCGGTTCGTCGAACGTTCGACGAACCGAACTCGAACGGGAGCTCCGTTCGGCGAACCGACCTCGAGCCGAACCGCGACCGGTTCGCTCATCTCTAGTTAGGAAGTTAGAAGGGATCAAAGTTCATCAGCAATTTCTTATTTTTCCAACAAAATTTACAAAATCATTTTTTTAGGGACCATATCACATTTGAGGTGACTTTGAGAGGCCTAGGTGACAGAAAATACCCAAAAGTGACCCCATTCTAAAATCTGCACCCCTCACACTGCTCAAAACCACATCCAAGACGTTTATTAACCCTTCAGCTGTTTCACAGGAACCAAAGAATGTGGAAGGAAAAAATGAAAATTTTACTTTTTAACACAAAAATGTTACTTTAGCCATAAAACTTTGCATTTTTACAAGAGAGAAAAGAGAAAGTGCACCCTACAATTTATTGCGCAATTTCTTCTGAGTACACAGATACCTCATATGTGGTAAAAATCAAATGTTTGGGCACGTGGCAGGGCTCGGAAGGCAAGGAGCGCCATTTGAATTTTTGAGTGCAAAATTAGCTGGACACGTTAGCGGACGCCATGTCGGGTTTGGAGACCCCTTGAGGTGCCTAAACAATGGAGTAACCCCATTTTGGAAACTAGAGCCCTCAAATAAATTTTCTAGATGTTTAGTGAGCACTTTGAACCCCTGGGGGCTTCATAGAAGTTTATAACGTTGAGCCGTGAAAACAAAAAAAATGTTTTTACCACAAAACTGTTGCTTCAACTAGGTAGCCTTTTTTCACAAGGGTATCAGGAAAAATGCACCATAAAACGTATTGTGCAATTTATCCTGAGTATGCAGATACCTCATATGTGGTGGAAAGTAATTGTTTGGGCGCATGGCGGGGCTCAGAAGAGAAGGAGCACCATTTGACAGCAAAATTGGTTGGAATCATTAGCGGACGCCATGTCACGTTTGGAGACCCCCTATGGTGCCTAAATAGTGGAGCTCCCCCACAACTGACCTCATTTTGGAACTACACCCCTCAAGGAATTTATCTAGATGATTGGTGAGCCCCTTGTAACCCCAGGGGCTCTACAGAAGTTGATAACGTTGAACCGTGAAAATTATTCTTTTTCTACCACACTGACACTGACAGGTTTAAGGCACTGCAGTACATGAGAACTGCAATGCATGAGCCCAACAAAGTAACAAATATCCATTTTCCTGCGTGGGACAAATGGAAAAGTAAAAAAAAAGTTAAAATACATAAAAAAAAGTTCAAAAACGCAGGAAAAGAAGCGCACTCAAATCACAAAGAAAAACATTTTGTCACAAAAAAATGCAGAATTTGCGTTAAAACAAAAGTTCACATAATTGGTATCGCCGCATTAAACCAGAAAATTTTTGCTTCAACCAGGTAACTTTTTTTTTTCTACAACGGTACAGGAAAAAATGCACCATAACATTTATTATGCAATTTTTCCTGAGTACGCAGATACCTCATATGTGGTGGAAATCAATTGTTTAGGCGCACAGCAGGGCTTGGAAGAAAAGGAACGCCATTTGACTTTTCAAACGCACAGACGCCGTGCACTGATCGGCCACTGCAGGACACACGGTCGGATGAGATACAAAAAGCGACCGGGATACGTAAAAAAAAAAGTCACGACGAAAATTGGGCGAGGATGGCGATCCGTTATCTGCATCACTGATCAGCGCTTGGCCACTGCAGGACGCACACACGGATGAGATGCAAAAAAACGACGCAAGGTACGGACAAAAAAAAAATATCCCACCGAAAATTGACCACGGATGCAGATACATTACCTGCATTACTGATCAGCGCTCGGCGGGACACACAGACGGATGAGGTGTAAAAATGGACAGAGGATACAAAAATAAAAAAATAAAAAATCATACTCACAGTACCCAGAAGATTTGCAGGAGGATCACTGACCAGAGGAGCTGCAGGAGGAATAGAAGGCAGAAAGTGGACAGCTTCTTACAGGAGAACAGCAGGCATGAAGTTGGACAGCTCATCAGAAGACCCAGGAAGGACCCAGCGATGGAGGCAGATGTGATCGGGCCAGTGAAGACCTCGGACAACCCGGTGGAGGCAGGTAGGGGACGTCGGAGGGAGAGCAGATGGAGAGGGGGAGACCGGAGAAGCAGAGACAGAATAGGAACAGAATAGAGATCACGGCAGGGGGCAGATCAGGGGGGGCACATCGGCAGGGGGCAGGGCCATCACGGGAACGCGCAGGGGCCATCATGGGAACGCGCAGGGGGCGACCACGAGAGCACGTAGGGACCATCAGGGGGAGAGTGCAATAATCACATGGAGCAGGAGCGGTGATCGGGCGCGGGCATTAGCAGCGGCGTAGTACTACAAGAACCAACCAGTGCATGCCGCAGACATGCTGGGGAAGGGCTTCCCAGACCAACACAGGCCTGGGGAGGGCGGTCAGCTCCAGATCAGACTACCCCACTGCACGCTGATTGGAGCGATTCCGCGTCATAGCACGATCGCTCCAATCAGTGCTGCAGGGACTGGGGGGCGCCATGTTTGAGCTCCAGCTATGATCTGCTGCAGCTGCTGCAGCACCTCATAGCAGGATCTCACAGTATCGCACTGGTTCAGGCATTGTTTTAGCCGAAACCAGTGTGATCGATGTGGTTGGTAGTTCAGATTTGAACAGCCAATCCCAACGATCGTCTATGGGGGGTGGCGATGCCACCCCCCCCCTCATGGTTAAGCAAAGGTCTCCTGCTGTAAGAAACAGCAGGGGACATCAATTGAAAGCCGTTGCTATGGCCACGGCAATCAAATGAATTTTAGGCAGTAAAGTTACGTCCCTGGTAGTTAAGTCACGTAAAAATAGGACGTAACTTTACTGCCCGCGGTCGTGAAGGGGTTAATGCAAGGTCTTGCTTTGTTGAGTAAGGATGATTCTGAGAAATGTCAGGAATCAGCCTACAACTACATGGGAGGACCTGGTCAATGACCTGAAGAGAGCTGGGGCCACAGTCTCAAAGATTACAGTTAATAACACACTATGCCGTCATGGATTAAAATCCTGTAGGGCATCCACGGTCCCCCTGCTCACACCAGCACATGTCCAGGCCTGTTTGAAGTTCGTAAGTGACCATCTGGATGATCCAGATGAGGCATGGGAGAAGGTCATGTGATCAGATGAGACCAAGATAGCATTTTTTTGTATCACTCGTGTTTGGAGGAAAAAGGATGAGTACAACCTCAAGAACACAGTCCCAATTGTGAAGCTTTGGGGGTGCTTTTCTGCAAAGGTGACAGTATTGAAGGGAAGATGGATGGGGTCATTGCAAGATTGTGGCCAACAACCTCCTTCCCTCAGTAAGAGCATTAAAGATGGGTCATGGGTCTTCCAGCATGACAATAACCCGAAACACACAGGGAAACTAAGGAGTGGCTCTGTAAGAAAGATTTCAAGGTCCTAGTATGACCTAACCAATCTCCAGACCTGAACCCAAGAGAAAATCTATGGAAGGAGCTGAAACTCAAACTTGCCCAGCAATAGCCCCGTAATCTGAAAGATCTGTAGAAGATCTGAATGGAGGAGTGAGCCAAAACCCCTGCTGCAGTGTGCGCAAATTTGGTCAAGAACTATTGGAAACGTCTGACCCCTGTCAGTGCAAACAAAGTTTCTGTACAAAATATTAAGTTCTGTTTTTCTATTGTATATAATTTGTTCTGTCTGTCACAGGTGAAGTGTATCTGAGATAAAAAAATACAGACCTCTCCATTCTGTGTAGGTGGGAAAACTTGCAAAATCAGCAGTGTATCAAATACTTATTTTCCTCACTGTAGCTGTATGAGGGTTTGGGTATTGCGGGCAGAGTTGTACTTTTGAATGAGACCATTAATTCTGCCACATAGTGTACTGGAAAAAAAAATTCCAAGTGCGGTGAAATTGCAAAAAAAAAGTGCTATTCCACTATGTTTTTTTTTTTATATTTTACCATGTTTACTACATGGTAAAACTGACCTGACAGTATGATTCGTACATAAACTTGTATAGTTTTTGGGTTGTTTTTTGTTATGCAGTATACATATAGAAAATTCCAAAACTTGTCAAAAAAAGAATTGCTCTTTTAGTGCCATTTTCAGGAACCCATAACCTGTTCATTTTTCAGGATCTGGGGCTGCGTGAGGACTTATTTTTGGCACCCCGAGCTGACATTTTTACCGATACAATTTTTGGGTAGATGCAATGTTTTAATCGCCTTTTACTACATTGTACTGCTGTTGGGGCAACCAAAAAAAAAACGTAATTCTGGCGATTTGATTTTTTTTCTGGTTATGCCCTTTATCGATCAGATTAATTTATTTTATATATTTTTTTTTATTATTTTTTTTTCCGCCATTAAAGCTTCTTCAAGGGGTTATTCAATTAACTTTTAATTGCAATAAGATTTTTTTTTTATCAGACTTATCATCGCTGTTGCAAATACTATCTGCTCACCTTATATTGACCTTATATTATATTGAATTTTAACCGAATTTCTTTTACAATCTGCTCTTATACAAAGAGCATTCCATTGATGACAATATAATTAGTGATGAGCGAGTACTAAAAAGCTCGGGTGCTCGAGGCTCTGGCCGAGCATCCCAAGATACTCGTGTACTCGGCCCGAGCACCGAGCCCAATGTTATCCTATGGGAGACCCGAGTATTTTTATGAAATGACCCCCGGCAGCATGTAGAAACCCTAAAAATGTCACAAAAGTCTCAGAAGAGTGCTCAAATGACATGGCAACAGCATGGGGAAGATCCCTTGAAGCATTTATCACTCAAAAGTCACAGCTGTGAACAATATTGTCCGCATTTTACGCCATTTTTACGGACTCACCAGAAAACCTTCCAAAATGACACCAAAATGAATTTTCATGGCGGACATGTTAAGGAAACATACCCAATAGTGAGATAGAGCTGGTGTATGTTACTTTTGGAGATTACATGAAAGATTTTACGTGAAAACATTGTGTGGCACTTCGATGTCCCTGAGAAGAGACGTACATGAAGGCCTCTTGAGTCTAATGTGCCCATTTTGAGCAAGTGGGTCTATTGTAGTATAGCCCTTTGGCAGGACAGCCAAAAATTGGGAGGCTCCACGTTGTCCCTGGATAGAGACGTGCATGAGGGCCTGTAAACCTGAAGTGCCCATTGTAAGGAAGTAGGTCTATTGTAGTATAGCCCTTTGGCAGGGCAGCCAAAAATTGGGAGGCTCCACATTGTCCCTGGCTAGAGACGTGCATGAGGGACTGTAAACCTGAAGTGCCCATTGTAAGGAAGTGGGTCTATTGTAGTATAGCCCTTTGGCAGGGCAGCCAAAAATTGGGAGGCTCCACGTTGTCCCTGGATAGAGACGTGCATGAGGGCCTGTAAACCTGAAGTGCCCATTGTAAGGAAGTGGGTCTATTGTAGTATAGCCCTTAGGCAGGGCAGCCAAAAATTGGGAGGCTCCACATTGTCCCTGGATAGAGACGTGCATGAGGGCCTGTAAACCTGAAGTGTCCATTGTCAGGAAGTGGGTCTATTGTAGTATAGCCCTTAGGCAGGGCAGCCAAAAATTGGGAGGCTCCACATTGTCCCTGGATAGAGACGTGCATGAGGGCCTGTAAACCTGAAGTGTCCATTGTCAGGAAGTGGGTCTATTGTAGTATAGCCCTTAGGCAGGGCAGCCAATAATTGGGAGGCTCCACATTGTCCCTGGATAGAGACATGCATGAGGGCCTCAAAACATTGTTCCCATTGCAAAGGAGCGGGTCTCCTGTCGTTGTAATGTCCATTCTGAAAGAATGGGCGAAAAAATTTACCACTGGGTGTATACCTCAAACAAAGGCCTAACTATTGTAACGGTCATGATGGTGGCGCATGAGGAGAAGGAGGAGCAGTCCAGCGATTATCCAAAGTCCAGAAGTGTGTACCCATGGGTGAGTGGAGGTACATGGCAAATTCCCGCTACAAACTTTAAATTCCGCTCTCATTTGCTGGTGGTGTGGTGAAGTCTGGCCCAATCCAACCCTTGTTCATCTTGATCAGAGTCAGCCTGTCAGCATTTTCAGTTGACAGGCGGGTGCGTTTATCTGTAATGATTCCACCTGCAGCACTAAAAACACGCTCTGACAAAACGCTAGGGCAGGCCAGGACTTCCAAGGCATAGAGAGCCAATTCATGCCACGTGTCCAGCTTGGATACCCAATAATTGTAAGGCACAGAGGAATGTCGGAGTACAGTTGTTCGATCTGCAAGGTACTCCTTGAGCATCTGGGCAAACTTAGGATTTCTTGTGGCACTACCCCGCACCTCAGGGGCTGTGGTACGTGAGGGGCTGAGAAAACTGTCCCACATCTTAAAGACTTTTCCCCTACCTCTGGCGGATTGGACTTGTGCCCCTCTCGGCTGTACGCCTTGGTTGTCCACTGATTCCTGACCTATGCCGCTAGCGTTTTGTGAGGGGAATGCTTTGCCTACTTCCGTGACTATGGCCTTCCGGAACTGCTGCATTTTGGCTGACCTCTCCGCCTCGGGAATAAGAGACATAAAGTTCTCCTTGTAGCGTGGGTCTAACAGTGTTACCAACCAGTAATGATTGTCGGCCAAGATGTTCTTAACGCGAGGGTCACGAGACAGGCAGCTTACCATAAAGTCAGCCATGTGCGCAGACTCTTAACAGCCAGTACTTCAGTATCCTGACCAACACGATGACTGAACATGCTGTCCTCCTCCTCCTCCTCATCTACCCTGTCCTCTGGCCAGCCACGCTGAATCAAGGATATGACTGGTGTGCATGTCATATCCTCAATTTGGCCGGAGAGTTGCTCCATGTCTTCATCCTCCTCCTCGTCATAGTCCTCCACTGCACGTTGTGATGAGACGAGGCTGGGCTGTGTGTTATCACCGACACCCACTACTGTTTCTTGCTCCAAATCATCGCGCTCCGCCTGCAATGCATCATGTTTGTTTTTGAGCAGAGACCGTTTTAGAAGACAGAGAAGCAGTATGGTGACACTAATAATGGCGTCATCACCACTCACCATCTTGGTGGAGTCCTCAAAGTTTTGGAGGATGGTACATAGGTCGGACATCCATCTCCACTCCTCAGGTGTTATGTGTGGAGTTTGACCCATTTCCCGACGGCTTAGGTGATGCAGGTACTCAACAACTGCCCTCTTCTGCTCACATATCCTGACCAATATGTGCAGAGTTGAATTCCAACGCGTGGGGACATCACACACCAGTCTGTGAGCCGGAAGATGCAAACGGCACTGAAAGCCGGCAAGGCCGGCTGAAGCAGTAGGTGACTTTCGAAAATGTGCAGACAGGCGGCGAACTTTTACCAGCAGATCAGACAGCTCTGGGTATGACTTTAGAAACCGCTGAACCACGAGGTTGAGCACATGGGCCACGCATGGAACATGTGTCAGCTGGCCTCGCCTCAAAGCCGCCACCAGATTCCGGCCATTGTCACACACGACCTTTCCTGGCTTTAGGTTCAGAGGTGTGAGCCAGTGATCTGCCTGCTGTTTCAGAGCTGTCCACACCTCTTCTGCATTGTGGGGTTTGTCACCTATGCAGATTAGCTTCAGCACAGCCTGTTGCCGCTTTGCCGAGGCAGTGCTGCAGTGCTTCCAGCTTAGGACTGGTGTGGAGGGTAAAGTGGACGAGGATGCGCAGGAGGAGGAGGCTGAAGAGCATGACATTCCGGAGCTGTAGAGTGTGGGTGAAACCCTGACTGAGGTAGGGCCTGCAAACCTTGGTGTGGGAAGGACGTGTTCCATCCCTCGCTCAGACTGGGTCCCAGCTTCCACAATATTAACCCAGTGTGCCATCAACGAGATGTAGCGTCCTTGCCCACAAGCACTTGTCCACGTGTCTGTGGTTAGGTGGACTTTGGGTGAAACAGCGTTGTTCAGGGCACGTGTGATGTTTTGTGACAATGCGGGGACGGCACACTGGGAGAAATAGTGGCGGCTGGGGACCGAGTAACGTGGGACAGCTGCCGCCATCAGGTCGCGGAATGCTTCTGTCTCCACCAGCCTAAAAGGCAACATTTCCAGCGCAAGCAGTCGCGAAATGTTAGCATTTAGAACTGTGGCATGTGGGGCGTTGGCAGTGTATTTGCGCCTGCGTTCAAAGGTTTGCTGAATGGATAACTGAACGCTGCGCTGGGACAAGGACGTGCTTGATGATGGTGTTATTTCTGCGTAGGCAACTGCAGGTGCAGGACCGGAGGAGGCTTGTTCGCAGGCAGCATGGACAGGGGGTGGCTCGCATGCACAACAAGCGAAGACGTAGCAGTGACATCAGCAAGCACTGCTCCTCGACTCTGTTGTACTTCCCACAAAGTCGGGTGCTTGGCTGACATGTGCCTGATCATGCTGGTGGTGGTCAGGCTGCTAGTTTTGGTACCCCTGCTGATGCTGGCACGGCAGGTGTTGCAAATGGCCTTTTTAGAATCATCTGGAGCCAACTTAAAAAACTGCCAGACTCGGGAAGACCTAACATTTGTACAGGCACCTTGTGTCGTGTTGTTGTTCCGGGGAACGGTTGCCTGACTTCTGCCTGGAGCCACCACCTGCTTCTTACTGCCTGTTGGGATGCTATGCCTCCCTCCCCCTGTGCACTGCTGTCCTCGCTCTGCATATGCTCCTGCCAGGTTGGGTCAGTTACTGGATCATCCACCACGTCGTCTTCCTCTTCCGCACCCTGCTCCTCCTCCTGACTTCCTGACAATTGTGTCTCATCATCATCCACCCCTTGTTGAGACACGTTGCCAACTTCGTGAGAACGTGGCTGCTCAAATATTTGGGCATCTGTACATACGATCTCCTCATGACCCACTTCAACATGAGCTGGCGAGAGGCCAGAATGTGCGAATGGAAACGTGAACAGCTCTTCCGAGTGTCCAAGTGTGGGATCAGTAATGTCCGAGGACGTGTACTCAGCCTTGTGATAGGAAGGAGGATCAGGTTCTGAAATGTGCGGTGCAGTATCACGGCTACTGACACTTGACCGTGTGGAAGACAGAGTGTTTGTGGTGGTGCCAATCTGACTGGAAGCATTATCCGGTCTCCAACTAACAACCTGTTGACACTGGTCTTGGTTCAAGAGCGGTGTACTGCTGCGGTCCCCAAGAATTTGGGACAGGACGTGCGAGCGAGTAGATGTGGCCCTTTGTTGTGGCGAAATTAGAGCTTGCCCACGACCTCGGCCTCTGCCTGCACCACCATCACGTCCACTTCCTTGTTCGTTGCCAATGCCCTTGCGCATTTTGCAATGCTGTGCTGACGTGTATTCACTAGACTTGTGCGTTATATCCAAGTTTGTGCAAAACGCACACAAGTGCACCTGTACGCTGCCACCGACAGGCACACACGTGCGGTTTTTAAATGCAAGCACGGACGCACTAAGAACCTAACAGGTTTTTAGGAGCGACAATTACTGAGAAGTCTGACACTATCAGGACTGTTTTAGACTGTGTACACCAGCCCCAGATATGATGAAGGCTGGTATACGGTCACCACTAGGAATGGCTATATACCCTGCCTGCCTGCCTGCCTGTATACTGCTACAATAGTCCTGACAAGGACTCTTCTGGTCACTAGCCTGTATTCCGACCTGGCTATACCCTGCCTGTATACAGCAACAATAGTCCTGAGAAGGACTCTGCTACTGTACTCCGACCTGGCTATACCCTGCCTGCCTGTATACAACTATAATAGTCCTGAGAAGGACTTCTGGTCACACTGTTTGCAGCCCTGCTACGGAAATAACTATAAAGGGCCGCAAACCTTTCCCTGAAGCAGCAACACTCTCCCTGCACTGACTGTCTGGATGGCTGTGTGCAGAGCACAGCGCGCCCGCCGGTATAAAGGCTCGGTCACGCTGTGCAGGCCGGCCAATCACTGCAATTCCACAACTAACAGGGCTGTGGCATTGCAGTGGTCTGCCAGCCAATCCCTGCATGAGGGCTGGCTCTCAAAAGAGCGCCAACATGCAGGGATGAAGACCACGAGTACAGCACGAGTATCGCGAGATTACTCGGTCCCCGCCGAGTAGCCCGAGTACAGTGATACTCGTGCGAGTACCGAGTAGTAACAAGCATACTCGCTCATCACTAAATATAATCAAAACAGTCCCGCCCACCCCTCCCCCCGCTCTGCGTGCGACCAGAAGCAACTTAAAATGGTAACTTATGTAATTGGTATGTGTCCATTGAGCAGTTCAAGAAGGTACCAAGAGGTCTGTCCAAACTGAGATTTAAGTCTATCCTTAAGCACTGTAGCCAAGTTAGCTATAAATAAAGACCATGTTTCAAAGAAGCGCTTAGTCAACTTCTCCTTATTCGACAGTGCATCCAGCCAGTCCATTTTGAATATGAACATTAGTTTTGTTTGGATAAACGCTAGAGAGGGTGCTTCAGGATTTAACCAGAGATGTAGGATACTTTTCCTAGTGGCCAATGCCCAAATAGTTAACATTGCCCTGGTACCTCTCGGAAGACTTTGTTGAGCCTCCTCCAACATGTTAAAAATCGCCCACTGTGGTGTCAGAGCAAACTGAATATTGTATGTTTTTTGTAAGACTGAGTGAACGCTTCTCCATACTCCCTGTATCTGAACACAGTCCCATAAGTGGTGAAACATGTCAGTGTCTCTTATGCCACATTTAGAACAAGAGTATAAAGCATTTGTGTCCATTTTTGATTGAATTTTTGGAGTAATGTATGCTCTATGAAGAATCATCAAGGCCATATCTGTGTAGCTACTGGACGAGAGAAATTTACGTTGCAACAGCGTGGCTTGTAAAAAATCCTTTACCTCGAACGCTGGCATGTCTACCTTCCATTTTGCTGGACCTGTTGTTTTCCCCTCCCATGTCCAAACTGTACGCAACATTGAATAAACCTGACTAGTCGAGGACGCCTGGCTTCTTGCCCTCCTAAGAAAGTTATCCACACTTCCTCCAAGATCTCCCTTTGGCTTGTCAACAAGATATTTTTGTGCCAAGCTACGCGCCTGAAGAAAAAGAAAAGGCTGACCCACAAAAGCTGGAAATCGGTGTGCCGCCTTCTCGTAAGAAAGCAACGACCAATCAGGCTCCATTAGATCTGCAGCATAAGCACAACCCTGCATTGACAATGTTTCATAAATCCTCGGAGGGCGACCCTGGAGGAATCTCGGATTTCCAATAAAGGGTTGAAATGGGGAACTTGAAGTGTTAATTTTACCAAGTTTCCTCACCTTCCTCCACGTTTGTATAGTATGCCATAGTGTTGGATGATCCCTAACTTCACTCGGTATTTCCTCGTTCCCTACATGCAGCAATGCTGTTAACGAGACTTGTGAACATAGCTGTTGTTCCAATTGTACATTGGCAAAGTGAGATACTCCTCGCACCCAGTCCACCACATATCTCAAATTTGCTGCTAGATTATATCTGCCCAGATCTGGAAGATTTATGCCCCCTGCCCCTTTTGGTAATTGAAGCTTGATTAAGCTGATCCTAGTACGCCCCTTGTGCCCCCAAATGAATTTTCCAAAGGATGAATTTAGTAGCTTAATATCTGATTTGCGTAGAAGCAACGGGAGAGTCTGAAATAAGAACATTATTTTGGGGAATGCTACCATTTTAATTAAGTGACATCGGCCCGAAAAGGATATTTTCAGATGTTTCCAAGATTGGAGTAGATGTATTAATGAATTTATAAGAGACTTATAATTAATTTGATATAGTAACAAGGGGTTTGCTGGGAGCTGAATCCCCAAATATTTAATGGACCTGGTACACCACTGGAAGGGAAATAAGTTGTTATCAATTTTACCCGATTTGTACATTGCCAATGCCTCAGTTTTTTTGTAATTTACCCTGAAGCCTGAGGCCTTTCCAAAATTATTCAATGTGTTCATTATCTCTGGAATCGCTTGAGAGGGATTGGCAATAAACAATAAAATATCATCGGCAAAAGCCAAAAGTTTAATTGTTGTCCCACCGACTCTCATGCCCTGAAATATTGCTAAATTATGTACGGTCCTCAACATTGGGTCCAGAGCCAAATTAAACAATAAAGGTGACAAGGGACACACCCTGCCTCGTTCCCCTCTGTACCTCAAATGGCTCAGAGAATGTATTATTTATAGATAGTCTGGATTTGGGTTCTGTGTATATCATCTTGACTGCTTCGCAAAACCAGGATCCCACCTGGCGACATGCCAAAAGATTATGTAAATAGGCCCAAGAGACCCTGTCAAAGGCCTTGTCCGCATCAAGGCTAACTACTATATGTTTGGTACATCTATGCTTCCTGCTATAAGAGATAGCCCCAATAGCCGTCCTGATGTTATAGGTGATGGATTTCCGTGCACGAATCCCGTTGGGAAGGGCAGAATAAGATCTGGAATCACTTGTTGTAATCTACCAGCTAGTATTTTAGTAAAGATTTTAAAATCAGAGTTGAGTAATGAGATGGGTCTGTATCCCTCCACCTGTAGTGGGTTTTTCCTGGCTTAGGTAATACTATAATGTTTGCCTCATTGAACCTGTCGGGAATTATTCTATCTGTGACTATCTTATTATACACTGCACATAGATGAGGACCGATAGAGGCTCCCAACATCTTATAATATTCGTTACTAAATCCGTCGGGCTCTGGGCTTTTGGCTAGTTTAAGAGTGCCAATAGTTTTTACTATTTCTGAAATATTTATAGGGGCGTTTAGTACTACTCTTTGTTCCTCTGTCAAGATGGGCGCTACGGTACCATGGATAAAATCAGCTTCCCCGTCAACCTCCCTCGGTTCCGCCTCATACAGCGAGCCAAAGAATGCCCTGAATTCCTCCACTATTTCCTCATCTTTTGTTACCATGGTACCATCTTTCTTTTTAATTTTGTGGATTCTAGTGGTGGTTCTAAAGGGTTTGGTTAAAGAAGCTAGTAATTTCCCAGGTTTGTTGCCCCATTTAAAGTATTTATGTTTCTGGTAGTCCAGGTTACTAAGTGCCATCTCATGGGCCAAGGTGACTGCCGCCTCCTTGGCCTCCAAGAAATGTTGTTTTGTCGTATCCGTGTTGTTATTTTTAAAATCTTTATATGCCTGCGTGAGAAGTTTATGTGCTGATATAGTTTGTTCCAGGAGCTTTTTTCTCTTATGGCTGACATATGAAATTATCTGACCTCTTACTACTGCCTTGGAGGCAGCCCAATACAAACCAGCGTCCCCACTATGCTCGTGATTATCATTCTCATAAAAGCTCCAGTAGTTTTGTAAAGAAGCTTTGAAATCCTCAGATTGATATAAATAGGAAGGAAACCTCCACCTTCTTTCCCGTAGTATTGTGGTAGATAATAACAAATTAAAAGTAACTGGTGCATGATCCGAAATACAGATGTCTAGGATGTTGGAGGAAAGTAAATGTGGCATCAGTGCTGGGCTTAGTAGCCAATAGTCAATCCGTGTATGTAAGTCATGGACATGTGAATAAAATGTATAATCTTTATCTATTGGGTGCTGCATGCGCCATGTGTCTATTAGTCCCAATTGATTGACGAGATATTGCAAACCACTATGGAGCGCCAATAGAGGTGATGGCTGGGGACTTGACCTGTCTAAAATTCCATCATGAGCCTCATTGAAATCTCCGCCTACAATTAAATTAGTCATATCCCAACCTGTGATACTTTCGATCAATCTGGCTCTGAACTGTGGATCAGAAATATTTGGTGCATATATGTTTGCTAAGTTGTAGATAGTGCCCTCTATCTTCACTTTCACCAATAATAATCTCCCCATAGGGTCCTCTGAAACCTCCAGAACTTCATGACTAATATGCTTATTGATCAATATAGCTACCCCTCTTTGTTTTCTCGTAAATGACGCTTCTGCACATACGGCATATTTTCTGCTGTGAAGAAATGGGTGATTGCCCTTCATCCAGTGTGTTTCCTGTAAGAAGACAATATGGCAATTTAAACGATGTAGATAATTTAAAACTTTTTTCCTCTTAATAGGAGAGTTTAACCCGTTAACATTCCAGGAGCACCAATATAGCGATTTAATCGTGGACACATTTGTGCTCTCTGTGTTAGTCATTTATCCTATTCCAGAAGGAGGAATTAATTGTAAAATTATAAACAACCTATTTGGGTTCCCTCGTCCATCCCAGCGAGTAAACGCGGCAACCCATATGAGAGTTAAACTAAAGGTACGCACGCAGAGCCCCCTAACCCCTTCCCATCTAAACAAAAACCTTAATCTAATGACAATGTCACCTGCCTCTCTGGCAGTCCTGACACTGAAAAAAAAAGGAAAAACAGAGTGAACATCAGAACTGTAGCACAGTGACGTCTCCGATTTAAGTATCTATGTTGACTGCTGGCGAAGCTCCATTTTCCTGAAGAAGGTAATTTAAAGCCAACTTAGGATCTTCAAAAGTCCAATTCTTTCCCCCTGTAGTGAAGCGTAGAACAGCAGGATACAGTAGACTGAAGCGAATATTTTTTTCCGCCAATAGTTTGCATACTGGATTGAAGGCTTTGCGTCTTGTTGTCAAGGCTGCTGAGTAATCTTGGAACAAAATCAGTTTAGAGTTATTGTATCTAAGTGAGCGATTTTTTTCTAAATGCTGTCAGCAATCTGATCTTGTCTTGGAAGTCCAGGATCTTAAAAATTACTTGTCTGGGTCTGACCTCTCCATCATTTCGAGGTGGGCCCACTCTGTGGGCCCTTTCAATAGCAATTGGCCCCGACTTTAGATCCAATTTCAAAGCTCCTGGTAACCATTCTGAAGTGAGTTTCAGTAGATCAGCTTGCCGAACCGATTCAGGGACGCCCACCAACCTTAAATTATTGCGTCTGGACCTATTCTCAAGATCATCTACCTTGTCCAGCAATACAGCAATGTCATTATTCCTGCTCTCCAGCATCTCTGAAATTTCCTTTACAGAGTCCTCCATGTCAGAGACCCTTTGCTCCACATCTGTTAACCTTGAACCCTGGGCATTAACTTGGGTGACTATAACGTCTAATGAAGACTGGAAGGCTGCCAGCCGCCCATCAATCACCGGCATCAAGAGATCCGTGATGGCCTTAGCAGTGGCCTGGGGTGTGTCTGTAGTTGCCTCAGGGGAAGCCCCTGGTGATGGGGGTGCATTTTGGTTTTGTCTTTGCGGTCTAATTCCTTTACTTGGTTGTGTGGCATTGCTCTTACCCACAAATTTATCCATAGTAAGAACTGTAAATATGGAGCTTCTTTAGAGACTGTGGTGACGTCACAATAACATAAGCTTAATTACATCTGTGTGGTAAACTTAGCTGTTTCACAGTTATTTCCACGCTGTGTATGAGAGTGTATAGATGTTACTTGAAAAAGACCAGTCAGAAGGGCAGGAGGCAGGCCAGATGACTGATCCCACTTCTTTTTGTTTTTCACCCTCTTCTATACTGTCAGTGCTGGTGAAG
The DNA here is from genome assembly GCF_048569485.1 of Anomaloglossus baeobatrachus. Lineage (NCBI taxonomy): Eukaryota > Metazoa > Chordata > Amphibia > Anura > Aromobatidae > Anomaloglossus > Anomaloglossus baeobatrachus. The sequence continues at coordinate 525,020,272 of NC_134357.1, forward strand.
TGGTGAAGTAGGGGTTAATCAAGTTGAGCTGTGATGCACTTCAGGCTTATCTGCCTCTGTTTACTGTTGCAGATTACAGGCCTTGTGCAGCAGCCATTTAAGGCTAGGTTCACACACTGTGTTTTTTTGACGCTGCGTTTTTGTGCGTTTTTTGAGGCAAAAAACGCACAAAAACGCACCTGCGTTTTGCCGCGATTTGGTGCGTGTTTTGTTGCGTTTTTGCTCACTGCGTGTTTATGCGGTTTTTATCAGTGAACAATGCCATTAAAGATTGTTGAAAAACTACAAGGCTCAGCATACTCCATCCAATAGTGTATGCAGGAGAGCAGACAGCAGCTGCAGAACTACAGGGCTCAGCATCCTCCATCCAGGACTGTATGCAGGAGTTTTTTACCCCCCAAAAAAATGACGTGGGCTTCGCCATATTTTTGTATGCTAGCCGGGTACAGCAGGCAGGTACAGGCTGCCCCCAACCCCAGCTGCCTATTTGTACCCGGCTGGGAACCAAAAATATAGGGAAGCCCTTTTTTTTTTAATTATTTCATGAATTTCATGAAATAATTTAAAAAAAAAATGACGTGAGCTTCGCCCAATTTTTGAGTCCAGCCGGGTACAACTAGGCAGCTGGGGATTGGAATCCACAGTGCAGGGTGCCCATGCTTTCTGGGCCCCCCCTGCTGTGAATTGCAGTCCCGCAGCCACCCCAGAAAATGGCGCTTTCATAGAAGCGCCATCTTCTGGCGCTGTATCCAACTCTTCCAGCTGCCCTGATTCCGGGTGGCTCACTGGGTAATAATGGAGTTAGGGCTAGCTGTATAGCTGGCCCTAAGCCCGAAATTCATTGTGTCATGCCAATATTAGACATGGCCACCATGAATTTCTAGTAAAGATAAAAAAAAACCACAACACACAGAAAAATATTTTTATTAGAAATAAAACACAACACAATTAGTGACTCCATCTTTATTGAAATAAAGAACCCCCCTCCGCAGTAATCCTGTGTCAGGGTCCCGCGCCATCCAATCCGGATCCAATATCATCTGATGGATTTGCTGGAAGGCAAACCGATCAGATGATGTGTCAGGTTCTAGGGGCTGAAGCACATCACACATCAGCTGATTGTATAAAAGCCGTTTATACAATCAGCTGATGCATCAGTGCAAAAAAAAAAAAAAAAAAAATACTCACTTATGTGCCGATTACCGGTAGCTCCTGGAGCGATGGGGCGGGAGTCTGATCCTGTCCGATCGCTGCAGCAGCTGCCGGTAATCAGGGATGAAGTCTCCTGACGCATCCGCTGATAGCTTAAACCGGCCGGGCGCCCGCGTCACCGCGATACTTACGATCACCTGATGCGTCAGGTGACTGCATCAGGTGATCCATCGCCAGGTCCTGCATCCATTGGAGGTTTACCGGCCGTCTGCACACAGCCGGAGCGGCGATACTGTGAGAGGAGATGGGAGCGGACATGGCACCGGGAGGCTGCAAACAGGTGAGTATAACTTTTTTTTTTTTCTACTGTTAACTTTTGTTTTCGCAGCCGCTTCCACCTCCTGCCTGTACATGGCGCCGCACGGCAGCATACATGCACAGGACTGGAGGTGGAAGCGGCGGTGACGGTACCGGGAGGATTCACGCTTCTGTATATACTGACAGAAGGAATCCTCTTCCTGTACACGTCACTTTACTACCCACCTCCTGCGTTTAGAGCTGCGTTTTTGGTCTTAGAAACGCACCAAAACGCAGCTATTTGCGTTTCTCATTGCGTCCTTCAACATCCCATTGCACTCAATGGATGAAAAGCGCAGTGAAAAACGCGGGAATAATTGACATGCTGCGTTTTTGTGGCACCACAAAAACGCAGCTGAAAAAAAACGCTGTGTGCAGACAGCAAAAATGAAAACTCATAGACTTTGCTGGGGAAGCAAAGTCATGCAGTTTTCTGAGCAAAAACGCACCCGAAAACTGCGCAAAAACGGCGCGAAAAACGCACTGTGTGAACTTACCCTAAGATGAGACCTGCAGGGATGTATCTGCCCCCTCCTCAGCCCCGTTTATCTCCTGACCTGCTCTCACAGCCGAATGTCTCCAGGGGCTCTCAGCTCCCCCCTCGCCCCTCACTCACAGTATCTCAGACGGTGGGCCTGTCCACGGAGCTCTGTGTGACAGGTAAACACAGCGTGCAGTCCTGTTTGCTGAGCTTGCTGCTGCTCGGTGTGACGAGCTTCTAAGACCCCCGGGGACACAGGAGAGCCGGGCTAACGCTGCACTGCCCTTGTCCTGGCCTTATCCCCACTGCCTGGTTTTCGGTAAGCCCTCTGCTGATTTCTATTTGGGCTTTTCTCAGGCTGTAACAGGGAGCTCTCTTAAGAAGCAGCCATTCCGAAGCTCCGCCTCCCGGAAGTCCTCTTATTTTATATTTTGATAGATCGGGTATTTCTGAATGGGGTGATACCAAATAAGTGTATTTTTCTAATTGTCTTCTTTTCAATGGGGCAAAAGGGGGGTGATTTGAACTTTTTTTATTTTTTCATATTTGTAAAAACTTGTTTTTTTTGTACTTTTTATTGTTTTTACTAATCCCCTTAGGGTACTTGAAGCTGACATCTTCTGATCGCTCATGCTATACAGAGGAGTGAATTAGCACTGCTCTGAACAGCACAAATACTGTGTTCCACTGACACTCACAGGAACTACATCATGAAAGTGACAGGGGTCATCAAATGACCCTCAGCTGTCATGACTTCCCATCAGTGCACTACTATCACATCATAGGGTAGCCGATGGGATCGGGAAATGACGCGCTCCTCACCAGCGCACGATATATCACGCCGACACAAATTTACAGTAGAATTTACCTAGTTAACTGGCGCATCTCTGATCCACCCACGCCTGTTAGAGGCACATGTTGGCTGCTCAGGTCATGTGCAGGGAAAAATGTGATCTCGTAGGTCCTGAAGGGGTTAAAGTGTTTTACAGCTCCCAGAATAAAACTGTCCATCAATCAGTTTTGATAATGGGAAATTATAGGTCAATGAAAAACTACACTATGGGCAGAAAAGTATAGATCACGACAGAGTGAATTGAGGCCCAGAGTGTGGCGCATATGAAAGGAAGAAACCAGGGAGAAAGCTATTAAAGGGGAGCGATGAAAGGGAGAGGGGGTAGGGGTGACTCCTAAACACTCACCTAAGACTGAAGCCTGCTCTCCCTGTAATCACTAGACAGGTACTTCTCCCCCCGTTATCACGTATCTAAGCCCTTTGCTGACACCGGGCTAGCCCTGGCTAGTGATCTGGGCAGCAAGATGTTAGTCTTACTACTAAAATAAGACAACACTGGGAGAGAAACACAAATAGGAAAAATATCAACAAAGGAACTCCACTGTTGAGCCATGGGCCTGTGTTTCTACTGTAGAGGCGCGGAACAGTCGAAGGGGTGACCTTTGGCGAGAACAAATCTTTGTTGATCCTGCCTGTGTCCATACTGTATAAGGGTATTTGGTTCTCTGAAACTTCCCACCTAGATACCATATCTGCTGGGAACCTTATTCAATAGCCGGTGGTGGACCGTTACCAGATTAAAGGCAGATGCCTCTGGAGTCCTTGACAATGTCTTCGGTGGATGCAACACTCTAGATGAGACCTATAAGTTTCATTTCCCAGCAGTTGAAATTTCAAGTGGGAGTTTTGCATACGGAGAAGATATCTTTCCTGGTGCTTCCGAATTTGTCCCGTCCACTTGTCCTAGGTCTGCCTTGACTCTGTGGGCCCGCAATGGACTGGAATCCTGAGAGGTGCTTCACTGGAGGGAGAATTGTCGCAAAAGATGACTGTTTCCTGAAACCCCAGTGATGACTACCCTGAAGGCCAATGCTGTCTTCCTTTCAGGGTCCAGGAAGTATCTCCTCAATAATAATAATATAACAATATTTATTCACTAATTTAGCGCTATTAATTCCACAGCGCTTTACATACATTGGCAACACTGTCCCCATTGGGGCTCACAATCTAAATTCCCTATCAGTATGTTTTTTGGAGTGTGGGAGGAAACCAGAGAACCCGGAGGAAACCCACGCAAACACTGGGAGAACAGACAAACTCCTTGTAGATGTTCTCCTTAGTGGGACTAGAACCCAGGACCCCAGCGCTGCAAGGCTGCAGTGCTAACCACTGAGCCACCGTACTGCTCAAGCAGCAGCCATCCAGTTCACCCCTTCCATCGCGATGTCTTCAACCACCATGTCTGAAGACAAGATGCTGGAGAAGAGACTCCTTCAGACCAGGTTACGTCCTCCCCTGCTGCACAACGGCTGTCCACGTCTGCTCCAGCTTTTTCCTCCTCCCGGGGCCTGTGCTCACCCCACAGGTTCTGCGGGTATGTGCTCGGGGCAGGTGCACACCGGGCCTCCTCTTAAAGGGCCGGTGCACCATTTCCCAGAAATCCCTCTCAAATGAGTATTTAAGGCACCTTCCCATTAGGGGAGTTGTGTGCAGAATGCTCATAAGGCCCCGTCACACACAGAGATAAATCTTTGGCAGATCTGTGGTTGCAGTGAAATCATGGACATATTGTTCCATTTGTACACAGCCACAAACCTGGCACTGATTGTCCACAATTTCACTGCAACCACAGATCTGCCGCAGATTTATCTCTATGTGTGACAGGACCTTTAGTCTTACAATCTGCTAACTAGTTGTCAGGTCCCTTTATCCCTGTTCCATCACCTGTACCTGTGCCCACCTTTCATACCTATCTGTCCCTGCTGTGCCCACCATACCTGCCTTACCCACTGTCCTGTCTGCCTTAGTCCAACTCCTCTCCTGTGGGTCAGCTGCCACAGTGGCGGTCACTACCCTGGGAGTGGTAACTGGTGTCTTGTTCGTGGTAGTTGCTTAGTTGAGCCCCTCTCACTTAAGGGTAAGCCCGGGTTCCCCCTGTGTTCCAGTGGGTCACTCCCGCTCACCGCCTCAACAACAACTGCCGCGAGCGTTACAGATACACCCTGATTCACACTCATCCTCTGAGCACAGCTCCGATCCAAACACATCGTACACACACACACGACTCCACTCCATACACGCACGGCTCTGCTCTCTACACATTGTACACACTCTGTTATTCTCCGCACACCTCATACACACACGGCTCCGCTCCGTACACCTCGTACACACTTGGCTCTGCTCCGTACACCTCGTACACCCACGGCTCTGCTCCATATACCTCATACACACACGGCTCTGCTCCATACACCTCGTACACATACAGCTCTGCTCTGTACACCTCGTACACACACGGCTCTGCTCCATACACCTCGTACACACACGGCTCTGCTCCACACACCTCGTACACACACGGCTCTGCTCCGTACACCTTGTACACACACGGCTCTGGTCCATATGTGTCGCCCGGGGACCAGGGGTACTCAGATCCGGGCCACAAGGTCACTTCTGTGGGTATCACGGTAGCGTGACCCGGTCTGTGATCCCAGGCTCCACAGTAAAAGGGAGTTTGTTAAGGGAGATTGTCCGTGACGCCGCTGCTCTTTATGGGGATCCCGGGAGCGGTGACAGGGAGCAGCTTGGTTGTTATTTCTCCCCTCCGTGGGTAGGGGGGTTGGTTGTCCCGGGGCCCGGTGATGGGGTAAGCAGGGAGCAGGGCGCAGTGCTGCGGTGCGGAGCCCGAGGGCACGGGCGTACTCACAAGTAATTCACACGGAGTCACTGGTAAACTAGGAATTGCCGGTGTCCGCAGCCTTCAGTACGGGGTGTTAGTGTCCCACACACGGTGCAGCAGCCCTTGTTGTTCTTTCCCTGCAGCCAAGTGCCTCTCTCTCCACTCTCTTCCTCTTTCTCCTCAGCCGGGAACGGGGAATCCACTCCCCTGCAGTGATCCGGGTCACCCAGGTACCGGGGGGCCACTACTGTGCCCGGCTACCTCTGGCCCCTTCCTCACTCACAGCCTCCTGTCCCGGCCCTCTCGGAGCACGCTTCACTTTCAGCCTGGGAGCTACAACTCCAGACTCCTCTTCTGTCTGCCTTTCCAAACACTCTGCTCCAGCCCCTCCCCTCTGCTCTGCTTTTCTCTTACACTGGGGGCTGTGGTTTGTCCTGCTGCATCGGTGTGGGATCAGGTTACCAAGGAGGATTAACTCTTTCTGTGACAACCTGGCTTTGCCAGGGCGTCACACATACACCTCGTACACACACGGCTCTGCTCCATACACCTCGTACACACACGGCTCTGCTCCATACACCTCGTACACACACGGCTCTGCTCCGTACACCTCGTACACACACGGCTCTGCTCCGTACACCTTGTACACACACGGCTCTGCTACATCCACACTGTATATCCCTCCTGACCCCACACATAACCTTCCCCTCATCCAGCCCCATGACATCCAGCACAGCAGAGTCCTGCATACACTCAGGAGCTGATCATGATGTGACTCCTGACTCCTCCCCTCCATGTGACATCATCACAGGTCCTGTAAGCACAGAGCAGCCATTTATCTAGGGTTGAGCCTAGAATGTACAGGCTGTAGTCATGCCCAGGAAGGAGCCTGTACATTCTAGCTTCTTCAGTAGTGAAGCAGCTAGAATGTACAGGCTGCAGTCATGATCTGGAAGGAGCCCGTACATTCTAGCTGGCTCACTACTGAAGAAGCTAGAATGTACGGGCTCCTTCCTGGGCCTGACTGTAGCCTGTATATTCTAGCTGTTTCACTACTGAAGACACTAGAACGTACGGGCTCCTTCCAGGTGTATATTACTGAGGATTTCAGATATACAGGCTCCTTCCCGGACCTGACTGCAACCCGTACATTGTAATACACTCTTTACTGAAGAAACTAGAATATATGGGCTCCTTCCAGGTGTATATTACTGAGGATTTCAGATATACAGGCTCCTTCCCTGACCTTACTGCAGCCCGTACATTGCAATACACTCTTTACTGAAAAAACTAAAGTGTACAGGCTCCTTCCAGGTGTATATTATTATTATTTATTATTATAGCACCATTTATTCCATGGCCATTTACACGTGGAAAGGGTATACATAAAAACAAGCACTATAATCATGAACATTACAAGACACAGACTGGTACAGGAGGAGAGAGCACCATGCCTGCGAGGGTTCACAGTCTAATTACTGAGAATTTCAGATATATGGGCTCCTTCCAGGTCCTGACTGCAGCCCGTACATTCTAGCTGACTCACTACTGAAGACGCTAGAATGTACAGGCTCCTTCCAGGTGTATATTATTATTATTTATTATTATAGCATCATTTATTCCATGGCCATTTACATGTGGAAAGGGTATACATAAAAACAAGCACTATAATCATGAACAATACAAGACACAGACTGGTACAGGAGGAGAGAGCACTATGCCTGCGAGGGTTCACAGTCTAATTACTGAGAATTTCAGATAAATGGGCTCCTTCCCGGACCTGACTGCAGCCCGTACATTCTAGCTGACTCACTACTGAAGAAGCTAGAATGTATAGGCTCCTTCCAGGTGTATATTACTGAGGATTTCAGATATACAGGCTCCTTTTCTGACCTTACTGCAGCCCGTACATTGCAATACACTCTTTACTGAAAAAACTAAAGTGTACAGGCTCCTTCCAGGTGTATATTATTATTATTTATTATTATAGCACCATTTATTCCATGGCCATTTACACGTAGAAAGGGTATACATAAAAACAAGCACTATAATCATAAACATTACAAGACACAGACTGGTACAGGAGGAGAGAGCACCATGCCTGCGAGGGTTCACAGTCTAATTACTGAGAATTTCAGATATATGGGCTCCTTCCAGGGCCTGACTGCAGCCCGTACATTCTAGCTGACTCACTACTGAAGAAGCTAGAATGTAGGAACTCCTTCCAGGTCCTGACTGCAGCCTGTACATTCTAGCTGTTTCACTACTGAAGACGCTAGAATGTATAGGCTCCTTCCAGGTGTATATTACTGAGGATTTCAGATATACAGGCTCCTTTTCTGACCTTACTGCAGCCCGTACATTGCAATACACTCTTTACTGAAAAAACTAAAGTGTACAGGCTCCTTCCAGGTGTATATTATTATTATTTATTATTATAGCACCATTTATTCCATGGCCATTTACACGTAGAAAGGGTATACATAAAAACAAGCACTATAATCATGAACATTACAAGACACAGACTGGTACAGGAGGAGAGAGCACCATGCCTGCGAGGGTTCACAGTCTAATTACTGAGAATTTCAGATATATGGGCTCCTTCCAGGGCCTGACTGCAGCCCGTACATTCTAGCTGACTCACTACTGAAGAAGCTAGAATGTACGGACTCCTTCCAGGTGTATATTACAGAGGATTTCAGATATACAGGCTCCTTCCCAAACCTTACTGCATCCCGTACATTGTAATACACTCTTTACTGAAGAAACTAGAATATATGGGCTCCTTCCAGGTGTATATTACTGAGGATTTCAGATATATGGACTCCTTCCTGGGCCTGACTGCAGCCTGTACATTGTAGCTGTTTCACTACTGAAGACACTAGAATGTACAGGCTCCTTCCAGGTGTATATTACTGAGGATTTCAGATATACAGGCTCCTTCCCGGACCTTACTGCAGCCCGTACATTATAATACGATCTTTACTGAAGAAACTAAAATGTACAGGCTCCGTCCAGGTGTATATTATTATTATTATTTATTATTATAGAACCATTTATTCCATGGCCATTTACATGTGGAAAGGGTATACATAAAAACAAGCACTATAATCATGAACATTACAAGACACAGACTGGTACAGGAGGAGAGAGCACCATGCCTGCGAGGGTTCACAGTCTAATTACTGAGAATTTCAGATATATGGGCTCCTTCCAGGTCCTGACTGCAGCCCGTACATTCTAGCTGACTCACTACTGAAGACGCTAGAATGTACAGGCTCCTTCCAGGTGTATATTATTATTATTTATTATTATAGCATCATTTATTCCATGGCCATTTACATGTGGAAAGGGTATACATAAAAACAAGCACTATAATCATGAACAATACAAGACACAGACTGGTACAGGAGGAGAGAGCACCATGCCTGCGAGGGTTCACAGTCTAATTACTGAGAATTTCAGATAAATGGGCTCCTTCCCGGACCTGACTGCAGCCCGTACATTCTAGCTGACTCACTACTGAAGAAGCTAGAATGTATAGGCTCCTTCCAGGTGTATATTACTGAGGATTTCAGATATACAGGCTCCTTTTCTGACCTTACTGCAGCCCGTACATTGCAATACACTCTTTACTGAAAAAACTAAAGTGTACAGGCTCCTTCCAGGTGTATATTATTATTATTTATTATTATAGCACCATTTATTCCATGGCCATTTACACGTAGAAAGGGTATACATAAAAACAAGCACTATAATCATAAACATTACAAGACACAGACTGGTACAGGAGGAGAGAGCACCATGCCTGCGAGGGTTCACAGTCTAATTACTGAGAATTTCAGATATATGGGCTCCTTCCAGGGCCTGACTGCAGCCCGTACATTCTAGCTGACTCACTACTGAAGAAGCTAGAATGTAGGAACTCCTTCCAGGTCCTGACTGCAGCCTGTATGTGGCGCCCTAGGACCTGGTCGCCACAACAGCATTGCCCTCTCAAAGGGTTAATGCTGAGCCTGGAGGTAATTCGGAGATCCATTGGCCAGCAGGTTTAACACCCAACACAGTTCTCCCTCCGGCCAGCAGGGGGAGCTCTGAACCTGGAATTCCAGGGAGCCTTCCTCTACCTGACCAGAGGGAGGAAGTGGAGTCAGTCTGAAGGGAGTAGTGAAAGTGAACAGACGCAGAGTGAGCTGTCCTGTGAATCTGGGGCCTAGAGCTGGAGCAGCTTGGCCCAGAGAAGCAGGAATAGCTGAGAGGCAGCAGAGAGACTCAGACATCGGAGTCTGTGGTTGCCAGGGTATAAAATCCGTCCCTGGTAGCCGAGTCCGAAGGGCAGGAGAGCTGCAAGCCCCTGGCCCAGAAACATCCAAGGTACAGCTGCAGCATCAGGGCCCGGTGTGGACTCCAGCGGAGAAGCACCAGAGAGAGGGTCTGCGCAGCCACCTACAGAAAGAAGGGACGTGCCATCGGTCCCAGCAGCAAAGAGGGCCATTGCTGGATTCAGAGAAGCAGGGTCCTATCATCACAAAGCAAAGTACAGGAGTAGGCCTCATACTCAGCTGGCCAGAAAGATCATCCCAAGTACTTCCAGGCCGACCGGATCCCCATCACCACCTGTAACGGTCTCCCAGGACTGGACTGTTCCCAGAGTAAAAGAGGAGAAGGTAAAGAGACTGTTGTTTGTGCCTGGTTCTTTCCTCGCCTGTCGGCCCTGCACCGTGTTAGCCACACAACACCATAGACTTTCACGGGCACCAACTGTATCCCGGGGCATCGCTCCACCTGTGGGGAGCAGTAACATCATAGCTGCTATAACATCACCCCGGAGTTCTCCCATAGCAGCGGCGGCTTAATAGCCGCATACCACAGGTGGCGTCACGAACATTAACTTCAACTCATCAGCCACATATTCAACTGACACCCACCAGGGCCACGGAGCCGGGCCCAGCCGCCACTGACTACCACCGGACTAGTCCGGCCCGGCACCGAGTGTCCCATAGCCCTGGGGTGGGCGAGTCAACTTTTGGCGTCACGAACAGGATTTCGTGCCCGGTTCCACCGGGTACTGTGCGCCTGAATAATTGCGCTTTAAAGACTGTATTACTGCGTGTTTCACTGTTTGAAAACTGCCGCCGCCATTATCCTCACTGAGCGCAGGAAGAAGGGGGGCGTGCCTGACAAAGAGCGCGAAGGGAGCGCGCCATCAGAGCAGAGCGCTGTTAACCCCGCGCGACCCGGAAGGAAATTTGAAAAGTGAACGGAGCCTGGTAAGGTTCACTAAGGGGGAGGAAGATGTCCGACGCAGAGGGAGGGCAGGTGGCTGCCATAGCCCGAGACGCCGCAGCGCCCGCCGAAGCGATCCCTGTCGCCGTCGCCCCATCCCCCGCTGTAGCGCCGGTAATGCCGATCACCATGCCGTACATACCGGGCGCAGAATGGCTGCCGCAGTATTCCGGGGAGTCCCATACCTTGAGCGACTTCAGAGAAAGCCTGCACAGCTTATTCCGGGTGTATCCGCTGACTGAGAGCCAGAAGGTGGGCATATTAATGGGACAGCTAGCCGGCGCAGCCCAGCGTGAAGTGAAGTCCTGGCCTGATACAGATAAAGGGACAGTAACCCAGATACTGGCCAAGCTAAAGAGTACTTTTGACACCCGCACCGCAGCAGAGATAAAGATGAGATTCTTTGGGTGCAAGCAGCGGCCCACAGACAGCATAAGGGACTATGCCTTAAACCTGCAGGAGGCCCTGAAAGCGGTTAAACAAGTGGACCCAGAGAGTGTACGTGAAGAACACAAACTCCTAACTGAGCAGTTCATAGAGGGGCTCCTGTCAGATGCCCACAGGACCCAGCTGCGTATCATGGTCCTGCAGAACCCTGCTCTGGACTTTGCAAAGTTTAAGGACCAGGCCATCCGGGTACTGAGAGAATCTACACCGAATGACCCAGTGCCCCTCCGGCCTCTTGCTATCACGTACCCCGGGGTGGTGCCTGCAACACGAGCCACTGCAGGGGCTGAGGCGCAGTCCCTGGATAAGGATCCCACTGCAGAGCTCAGACAGCAGTTCCAGGAGCTGACCAAGACTGTAGCTGCCCTTGCCAAGATCGTGCAGTCCCTACAAGTGACCCCATCGCCTGCAAAAATCGAGTTGGCCTCCAGCCCAGATGACGTCCCATGGATGCGACAGAGGAGGGTTCCGCCGACCCGAGGCAGAGACACAGACCGGTATGATTCAACGGGACAACCGATCTGCCGCCGCTGCAGCCAGGCGGGCCACATTGCACGATACTGTCCTTTAAATGGGCCGAGCCTGGGGCCAGGAGCCGACCCCCAGGTGTAAGGAAGCCCGGCTCAACCCCCAGCCGCAGCAAGTATGTGGGAGGACGACCGGTCCTTCCTATTGTGCTGGATGGGATCCCTTTGAATGCCCTCCTGGATACTGGGTCCCAGGTAACGACCATCCCCTATAAACTGTACAAAAGATATTGGGCTGATTCAGACATTGACCATGGCCCAGATGATGATTTAACAATTGTGGCCAGTAATGGTCAGCCCTTACCTCAAATTGGGTATAAAGAAGTAACCATTAAAGTGGGGCGGGTGGAATTGCCATGTCAGGGGATGATAATTGTAGATATTGATCGCAAAGAATCTGACCCGCTGGTAACCATTGGTACAAATGTGATAGAAAATTGTATTGCCGAAGTGATAATTTTGTTGCAGCAGGCGTCTGAAACTGCCAGCTCCGGGCAGCAGCGTGCCCTACAGAGGGAGATCAGAGCCCTGATGAGGAGGCAGCAGGTGGAGCTGGCCGGAGGAGAAATTGGCAGTGTGAGGGTAAGTGACCCCCTACCCATTGCAATACCCCCAAGAAGTGAAATGTTGATATGGTGTCGGGCAGCAATAGGCCTCAAGGGTCAGGATTACCATGCCTTGGTAGAACCGGTGTATTCAGACAGTAGGCCTGGAGTCCTGATAGCCAGAGGGGTAGCAGACGTCCGCAAGGGGAGAGTGCCCATCCGTGTCCTGAATTGTGGGGAGGAGGAAGCCAAATTGCCCCGGTACGCCACTGTAGCAAAACTGTACACTGTCAGCAACAACACCATCAAAGCAGTGGAACCCTTGATCCCGTCCGACCAGGCGGAAGACAAGGGCTCCAAGGGGCAGCTGGAAGACTGGTGCCAAAACTTACATGTGGGCACCGACTCCACCCCCTCACACCAAAAGAATGGGGTTTACCGGGTGGTACAGGAGTACGAGCGGGTCTTCAGCAAACACCCCCTAGATTTTGGGCAGGTGAAAGGGGTTAAACATCAAATCCCCACGGGTGATCATCCCCCCGTTAAAGAGAGATACCGCCCTGTACCCCCCGCACAGTATCAGCGTGCCAAAGAAATGTTACGGGAAATGAAGGAGGCTGGGGTTATCAGAGATAGTTGTAGCCCCTGGGCAGCTCCACTAGTGCTCGTAAAGAAAAAGGATGGTACAATGAGAATGTGTGTAGATTACAGGCAAATTAACCGCATTACACATAAAGATGCTTATCCCCTACCCAGAATAGAGGAGTCACTAACAGCTTTAAAGTCAGCTAACTATTTCTCCACCTTGGATCTCACCAGTGGGTATTGGCAGGTTCCCGTGGCAGAGGCGGACAAGGAGAAGACTGCATTCACGACGCCGATGGGCCTCTGCGAGTTCAACTGCATGCCATTCGGGCTCTGCAACGCCCCAGGGACATTCCAACGGTTGATGGAGTGCTGCTTGGGCCACCACAACTTCGAAACCGTGCTGTTGTACCTGGATGACGTCATAGTCTACTCCAAGACTTATGAAGACCACCTGAAGCACTTAGCAGAAGTGTTCGAGTCTTTGTCAAAATATGGCCTGAAGATCAAGCCGTCCAAATGTCACCTCTTGAAGCCAAAGGTACAGTACCTGGGTCATGTGGTCAGCGCAGAAGGTGTGGCACCTGATCCGGAGAAAGTCACCGTAATCAAGGACTGGCCAAGACCCACCACGGTAAAGGAGGTGCGGCAGTTCCTTGGGCTGGTGGGCTACTACCGAAGGTTCATTGATGGTTTCACCAAGATAGCAGCGCCCCTTCAAGATCTCCTGGTGGGCCAACCAAAGCAGGCTAAGAAGCAGAGCCCTCCATTTGAATGGAGCAGCCAACTAGAAACCTCCTTTGTCCAGCTGAAAGGGGCTCTCACGGGAGAAGAAATTCTGGCCTACCCTGACTACAGCCAGCCGTTTGTACTGTATACAGACGCCAGCAACGTGGGCCTGGGAGCCGTTTTGTCCCAGGTGCAGGGAGGCAGGGAGAAGGTGATAGCGTACGCCAGTAGGAAGCTTCGGCCCACAGAAAGGAATCCAGAAAATTACAGTTCCTTCAAGCTGGAGTTCCTCGCTATTGTTTGGGCAGTGACTGAACGCTTCAAACACTATCTGGCGTCGGCCAAGTTCACCATCTTCACGGACAACAATCCGTTGACACACCTGGCAACAGCCAAGTTAGGGGCGTTGGAACAGCGATGGATGGCCCGGCTGTCTAACTTTGACTTTACCATCAAGTACCGGGCTGGCAAGAAAAATAACAATGCTGATGCGCTGTCCAGAATGCCTCACTTACCCGAATCTGGAGAAGACCTGGATGAACTCGAAGAGATAGAGTTACCGGCTTTCCATCATCAGGGCGTTTCCCAGTGTGAGCATGCTGTGGGAGTGAAGCGCTCGAGCCAACACGAGGTCCCGGTTAACCCATTACTCCACCATAATTGGGAAGAGACACAGAACGGTGACCCGGCGGTGCGATTGGTCAAAGAAAAGCTAGCACAAGCCGAGACTCATCTTGGTCCAGATGCTCCAGAAGAAGCCCAGCAGTTGTGGAAAGAGAGGGGACGACTGTTCACCTACCAAGGCAAGCTCTGCAAGAGACACGTCAACTGGCGAACAAATGAACTTGTCTGGCAGATCGTGGTTCCGCAGAGGGATGCTCCAATGGTCCTAGCAGCTTATCATGATAACGCCGGCCACTTTGGGTGGAAGAAGTTGGAGGCCCTACTCCGTGATCGGTTCTATTGGGTGCACATGAGAAAGGTGATCGAGAAGTGGTGCCGAGACTGTGGCCCGTGTAACCTGAGGCGGAAGGATGATGCCAGCCAAAGGTCTCCCCTACAGCCAATTGTTACGAAGCAGCCCCTGGAGTTGGTGGCCCTGGACCACGTGAAGTTAACACCAAGCCGGTCAGGCTATGTGTACGCCCTCACAATTGTGGACCATTACTCTCGTTTCCTGGTAGTAGTGCCTGTGAAGGACCAGACAGCCAGAACAGCAGCTAAAGCGTTCCAGGCATCCTTTTGCCGGCCTCACGGTTATCCGGAAAGGGTACTGACCGATCAAGGCCCTGCGTTCGAGGCGGAGGTGTTCCAAGAGTTTTGTAACATGTACGGTTGTAAGAAAATCAGAACAACACCGTACCACCCCCAAACCAATGGACTGTGCGAGAAAATGAACCATGTGGTTATTGATATGCTGAAGACTCTACCTCTGGAAGAAAGGAACCAATGGCCAGAGAAGCTGCCAGATCTGGTCGACCTGTACAACCATATCCCAGTAAATTCGACCAACTGCAGCCCCGCTTACCTGATGCGAGCCAGACCTGGCAGGTTGCCTGTAGACTTTGAGATGGGGACTGTGTCGCCTGAGGCGGTTCAAGAAATAGAGGATTGGGATACAGAACGGCAGCAGCAGTACCGTAAGGTCCAGGAATGCGTAGAGAGGAGCCTGTCTCAAGCCAGAACAAGACAAGAGCAGCAGTACAATCAAACGGCCCCAGCAACTCCCTTAGCACCTGGAGAACAAGTCCTCAAGAAGAAGCGGAGGACGCATAAATTGGATGATCAGTGGGAGAACGAGCCCTACACCATTATCCCCTCCAACTTTGACAACAGTAAGGTGTGCCTCATAAGCAAGGACGAAGGCAAGACTTGTCAAGCAATATCCAGAGACCGCCTGAAGACGTGCCCTGAGCGGTGCAAAGTTCAAAGGGAAGTGGAGGAAGTTCGAGAAGAAGGGGAAGAGATGATACAAACGATCCTCGGCAAATTCCCCAAGACTTGGACCCGCATAAATGGTGCCGTAGTGGTACCGGTCCTGACGTTCCCACAGTTGGTCGAGCCAGAAACAGAACAGGTTCCGGATCCACCCAAAGAACCGTCCGCCCCGACACGCGGTGACACGCCAGCAGTGGAACAGGAGGATCAACCCCCTGTCAGTGGTGAACCTGTCATACCCTTGGCGACTCCTAGACCACATAGGCAATCATCATGCATACCTATTGGGGTTAGGCCTACCGGTAGTGCTGAGATAGGAGACACACTAAGTAGTCAGGGACAAACACCAGAGCTACGCAGGTCTCAACGCAGCACTCGGGGACAACCCCCTCTAAGGTATAGGGAATCAACTATATAAAGAAAGAGTATTTATTAGAATGTAAATAGTTATGTGAAAAGTCTGTAATGTCGTGTACAAAATGTTTTTTTTTGTGATTGCGAAATTGGACAATTGGGCCACTGGACTATGGGTGGCCAACACCTAAATTGTTTATAGTTAGCACCAGTGTGCTCAACACCCCTGAAGAAAAACCCGTCCGGCGTGCATAGAGTGGGGTCATCAATGCTCTGACGCACGCCCAGAGCCTACGTTGGGGGTTTTATCGCGGCGGGTCCCCCATGGAGCAGTGTAATGGACACCCGGCAGGGAGCCACACTGGACTCTTATAGTACTGTTTGAATTTGTAACGTTAAAGAGAATGTGCCTCCCATATTGGGATGAAATGTATGACATGTTATGTTTTGTTTCCACAGTCCGGGAGTACTGAATTTAACTAAGGGGGAGTGTGGCGCCCTAGGACCTGGTCGCCACAACAGCATTGCCCTCTCAAAGGGTTAATGCTGAGCCTGGAGGTAATTCGGAGATCCATTGGCCAGCAGGTTTAACACCCAACACAGTTCTCCCTCCGGCCAGCAGGGGGAGCTCTGAACCTGGAATTCCAGGGAGCCTTCCTCTACCTGACCAGAGGGAGGAAGTGGAGTCAGTCTGAAGGGAGTAGTGAAAGTGAACAGACGCAGAGTGAGCTGTCCTGTGAATCTGGGGCCTAGAGCTGGAGCAGCTTGGCCCAGAGAAGCAGGAATAGCTGAGAGGCAGCAGAGAGACTCAGACATCGGAGTCTGTGGTTGCCAGGGTATAAAATCCGTCCCTGGTAGCCGAGTCCGAAGGGCAGGAGAGCTGCAAGCCCCTGGCCCAGAAACATCCAAGGTACAGCTGCAGCATCAGGGCCCGGTGTGGACTCCAGCGGAGAAGCACCAGAGAGAGGGTCTGCGCAGCCACCTACAGAAAGAAGGGACGTGCCATCGGTCCCAGCAGCAAAGAGGGCCATTGCTGGATTCAGAGAAGCAGGGTCCTATCATCACAAAGCAAAGTACAGGAGTAGGCCTCATACTCAGCTGGCCAGAAAGATCATCCCAAGTACTTCCAGGCCGACCGGATCCCCATCACCACCTGTAACGGTCTCCCAGGACTGGACTGTTCCCAGAGTAAAAGAGGAGAAGGTAAAGAGACTGTTGTTTGTGCCTGGTTCTTTCCTCGCCTGTCGGCCCTGCACCGTGTTAGCCACACAACACCATAGACTTTCACGGGCACCAACTGTATCCCGGGGCATCGCTCCACCTGTGGGGAGCAGTAACATCATAGCTGCTATAACATCACCCCGGAGTTCTCCCATAGCAGCGGCGGCTTAATAGCCGCATACCACAGGTGGCGTCACGAACATTAACTTCAACTCATCAGCCACATATTCAACTGACACCCACCAGGGCCACGGAGCCGGGCCCAGCCGCCACTGACTACCACCGGACTAGTCCGGCCCGGCACCGAGTGTCCCATAGCCCTGGGGTGGGCGAGTCATGTACATTCTAGCTGTTTCACTACTGAAGACGCTAGAATGTATAGGCTCCTTCCAGGTGTATATTACTGAGGATTTCAGATATACAGGCTCCTTTTCTGACCTTACTGCAGCCCGTACATTGCAATACACTCTTTACTGAAAAAACTAAAGTGTACAGGCTCCTTCCAGGTGTATATTATTATTATTTATTATTATAGCACCATTTATTCCATGGCCATTTACACGTAGAAAGGGTATACATAAAAACAAGCACTATAATCATGAACATTACAAGACACAGACTGGTACAGGAGGAGAGAGCACCATGCCTGCGAGGGTTCACAGTCTAATTACTGAGAATTTCAGATATATGGGCTCCTTCCAGGGCCTGACTGCAGCCCGTACATTCTAGCTGACTCACTACTGAAGAAGCTAGAATGTACGGACTCCTTCCAGGTGTATATTACAGAGGATTTCAGATATACAGGCTCCTTCCCAAACCTTACTGCATCCCGTACATTGTAATACACTCTTTACTGAAGAAACTAGAATATATGGGCTCCTTCCAGGTGTATATTACTGAGGATTTCAGATATATGGACTCCTTCCTGGGCCTGACTGCAGCCTGTACATTGTAGCTGTTTCACTACTGAAGACACTAGAATGTACAGGCTCCTTCCAGGTGTATATTACTGAGGATTTCAGATATACAGGCTCCTTCCCGGACCTTACTGCAGCCCGTACATTATAATACGATCTTTACTGAAGAAACTAAAATGTACAGGCTCCGTCCAGGTGTATATTATTATTATTATTTATTATTATAGAACCATTTATTCCATGGCCATTTACATGTGGAAAGGGTATACATAAAAACAAGCACTATAATCATGAACATTACAAGACACAGACTGGTACAGGAGGAGAGAGCACCCTGCCTGCGAGGGTTCACAGTCTAATTACTGAGAATTTCAGATATATGGGCTCCTTCCAGGTCCTGACTGCAGCCCGTACATTCTAGCTGACTCACTACTGAAGACGCTAGAATGTACAGGCTCCTTCCAGGTGTATATTATTATTATTTATTATTATAGCATCATTTATTCCATGGCCATTTACACGTGGAAAGGGTATACATAAAAACAAGCACTATAATCATGAACAATACAAGACACAGACTGGTACAGGAGGAGAGAGCACCATGCCTGCGAGGGTTCACAGTCTAATTACTGAGAATTTCAGATAAATGGGCTCCTTCCCGGACCTGACTGCAGCCCGTACATTCTAGCTGACTCACTACTGAAGAAGCTAGAATGTATAGGCTCCTTCCAGGTGTATATTACTGAGGATTTCAGATATACAGGCTCCTTTTCTGACCTTACTGCAGCCCGTACATTGCAATACACTCTTTACTGAAAAAACTAAAGTGTACAGGCTCCTTCCAGGTGTATATTATTATTATTTATTATTATAGCACCATTTATTCCATGGCCATTTACACGTAGAAAGGGTATACATAAAAACAAGCACTATAATCATAAACATTACAAGACACAGACTGGTACAGGAGGAGAGAGCACCATGCCTGCGAGGGTTCACAGTCTAATTACTGAGAATTTCAGATATATGGGCTCCTTCCAGGGCCTGACTGCAGCCCGTACATTCTAGCTGACTCACTACTGAAGAAGCTAGAATGTAGGAACTCCTTCCAGGTCCTGACTGCAGCCTGTACATTCTAGCTGTTTCACTACTGAAGACGCTAGAATGTATAGGCTCCTTCCAGGTGTATATTACTGAGGATTTCAGATATACAGGCTCCTTTTCTGACCTTACTGCAGCCCGTACATTGCAATACACTCTTTACTGAAAAAACTAAAGTGTACAGGCTCCTTCCAGGTGTATATTATTATTATTTATTATTATAGCACCATTTATTCCATGGCCATTTACACGTAGAAAGGGTATACATAAAAACAAGCACTATAATCATGAACATTACAAGACACAGACTGGTACAGGAGGAGAGAGCACCATGCCTGCGAGGGTTCACAGTCTAATTACTGAGAATTTCAGATATATGGGCTCCTTCCAGGGCCTGACTGCAGCCCGTACATTCTAGCTGACTCACTACTGAAGAAGCTAGAATGTACGGACTCCTTCCAGGTCCTGACTGCAGCCCGTACATTCTAGCTGTTTCACTACTGAAGACGCTAGAATGTACAGACTCCTTCCAGGTGTATATTACTGAGGATTTCAGACATACAGGCTCCTTCCCGGACCTTACTGCAGCCCGTACATTATAATACGTTCTTTACCGAAGAAACTAAAATGTACAGGCTCCGTCCAGGTGTATATTATTATTATTTATTATTATAGCACCATTTATTCCATGGCCATTTACATGTGGAAAGGGTATACATAAAAACAAGCACTATAATCATGAACATTACAAGACACAGACTGGTACAGGAGGAGAGAGCACCATGCCTGCGAGGGTTCACAGTCTAATTACTGAGAATTTCAAATATACGGGCTCCTTCCAGGTCCTGACTGCAGCCCGTACATTCTAGCTGACTCACTACTGAAGAAGCTAGAATGTACGGACTCCTTCCAGGTGTATATTACAGAGGATTTCAGATATACAGGCTCCTTCCCGAACCTTACTGCATCCCGTACATTGTAATACACTCTTTACTGAAGAAACTAGAATATATGGGCTCCTTCCAGGTGTATATTACTGAGGATTTCAGATATATGGACTCCTTCCTGGGCCTGACTGCAGCCTGTACATTGTAGCTGTTTCACTACTGAAGACACTAGAATGTACAGGCTCCTTCCAGGTGTATATTACTGAGGATTTCAGATATACAGGCTCCTTCCCTGACCTTACTGCAGCCCGTACATTGCAATACACTGTTTACTGAAAAAACTAAAGTGTACAGGCTCCTTCCAGGTGTATATTATTATTATTTATTATTATAGCACCATTTATTCCATGGCCATTTACACGTGGAAAGGGTATACATAAAAACAAGCACTATAATCATGAACATTACAAGACATAGACTGGTACAGGAGGAGAGAGCACCATGCCTGCGAGGGTTCAGAGTCTAATTACTGAGAATTTCAGATATATGGGCTTCTTCCAGGTCCTAACTGCAGCCCGTACATTCTAGCTGACTCACTACTGAAGAAGCTAGAATGTATGGACTCCTTCCAGGTCCTGACTGCAGCCCGTACATTCTAGCTGTTTCACTACTGAAGACGCTAGAATGTACAGGCTCCTTCCAGGTGTATATTACTGAGGATTTCAGATATACAGGCTCCTTCCCGGACCTTACTGCAGCCCGTACATTATAATACGATCTTTACTGAAGAAACTAAAATGTACAGGCTCCGTCCAGGTGTATATTATTATTATTATTTATTATTATAGAACCATTTATTCCATGGCCATTTACATGTGGAAAGGGTATACATAAAAACAAGCACTATAATCATGAACATTACAAGACACAGACTGGTACAGGAGGAGAGAGCACCCTGCCTGCGAGGGTTCACAGTCTAATTACTGAGAATTTCAGATATATGGGCTTCTTCCAGGTCCTGACTGCAGCCCGTACATTCTAGCTGACTCACTACTGAAGAAGCTAGAATGTACGGACTCCTTCCTGGGCCTGATTGCAGCCTGTACATTCTAGCTGTTTGACTAATGAAGACGCTAGAATGTACAGGCTCCTTCCAGGTGTATATTACTGAGGATTTCAGATATACAGGCTCCTTCCCTGACCTTACTGCAGCCCGTACATTGCAATACACTCTTTACTGAAAAAACTAAAGTGTACAGGCTCCTTCCAGGTGTATATTATCATTATTTATTATTATAGCACCATTTTTTCCATGGCCATTTACATGTGAAAGGGGTATACATAAAAACCAAGTACAATAATCATGAACAGTACCAGACACAGACAGGTACAGGAGGAGAGAGGACCCTGCCTGCGAGGGCTCACAGTCTAATTACTGAGGATTTCAGATATACGGGCTCCTTCCAGGTCCTGACTGCAGCCTGTACATTCTAGCTAATTCACTATTGAAGACACTAGAATGTATGTGCTCCTTCCAGGTACAGTTGTGCTCAAAATAATAATGTGTTTAAAAACATGAGTTAAGGCCAAAATTGTTATAATAGTTTTTATTTCCATGCATTGGGAATGTTGCACACTGTTTTCTAAATGAAAACATGCCGAGAAATTTATAGATTGTTTAACTACTTTACAGAAAATATAAAAAAATGAACATTGGCTGTTAAAAAAAAATACCAGTGTGTTAAAATATATCCCTTAAATATATTTTTCTTCAAATACGTGATAAGGCGCATGAAAGACAAACTTAAAAAAATGTAAAAATAAATAGATGTATTTTATATTTAGTAAAAGGTTTGCCAAAAAATAAAGTTACAGTTCAGTTACAGAAAGGGAAAAAAATAGTATTCTTTCTTAGCTTACGTAAAGAGTTCAATAATAGTCCAATTCTTACAAAATCAATAGAAATCTTCATTCATCTTTCCTTGGTTCCTGAATGGTTAGGCAAGCCTTAGATACTGTAGGCCTGACAGCATGTGTTACTTCATCTTGCATGGGCTGGATAGATTCTGGCTCAGCTTCGACATGTGCAAGAGTGACCCCCCCTCCCCCTCCTCCCATGTGTCATGTTATTTATGCAGCTGTCCAAACCATATAGGGTTATTCTGCTGAGTGCATGAGGTCACTCACTAGCAGCTTCCAAAGAGCCTATATCTAATATATAAAGCTGAATGTGTGTATGTATGTGTGTGTGTATGTGTGTGTGTGTGTATGTGTGTGTGTATGTGTGTGTGTATGTATCTATTTATGTCCGGGATTGGCATCCGCACCGTCGCAGCTACAACCACAAAATTTTCCACACTCACACTTCTGGACCCCAAGAGCGTCATAGGCTATGTTTTGAGGGGAAATTTTAACCCTGCTCTTTACAGTTATTCACCAAAAAACCTGCCTCCATTAAAGCGAATGGAGCTGGGAGCCACAGTGCAGCCAGAACTTCAGAAGAATGCGCAGCCACGCCTTTATATGGAATGTTGGCGTGTCACAATGCAGCCAGGGAAAGTGACAGACACAGACAGGGAAAGAGGCAGACACAGACAGGGTAAGAAACAGACATAGACAGGGTAAGAGACAGACACAAAGAGACAGACACAGACAAAGAGACAGACTGACAGGGAAAGAGACAGACAGGGAAAGAGAGGGAAAGAGACAGACAGGGAAAGTGACAGAGATAGATAGACAGACAATGAAAGAGATAGATAGACAGACAGACAGGGACAGAGATTGAGACATACGGAGAAAGAGACAGAGACAGACAGGGAAAGAGACAGACAGACAAAGAGAAAGAGAGAGAGAGACAGAGAGAGATATCAGAGGGGGAGACAGACAGAGAATGGGTGAGAAACAGAGAGACAGTTACTATCCCGGGCGTTAATATATTCTATTTATACATTCTATCCCGGGAATGTTAATACATTCTATTTTGTTAACAGCAGTTATTAACCCGGGCATTTACTGTGAATCACTAACGTAATATTTAGCTACATAACCATTTTTTTAGAACTGCTTCACATCTATGTTGCATAGTCACCAAATTCTGATGTGGCGCCCCTGCGGCTTCAGGCACCACAGTGTACTGCACTTCACTTAAGGTCCAGTATTCATCATGGATACGGAGGAGTTCGTCACCAGTAACAACCACCATCACACTCAACTAACACATATACACGTGAGTCCTGCCACTGGGATCGGACTAGGGTAGGTGCTGGGGTGGCCATAACGAGGTATGGGACCTCATGCCCGCTAGTTCAGGGACCCGGGAGTCAAGGCAACCACAGGGGAAGTGAGGAGCCATCCAACACACAATAGGCAGTCAGCACCAGACACTGTCCATGTGAGGTCACACTTAGGAGCAGACACCCCCAGGAAGCAGAGACACGAACAGACAGGGGCCCGTGGTCTGGAGCTGGAGGCTCGACCTGGGTTCTTAGGAAAGAAGGGGAATCTCAGGGTACGCGGGGAGGGCGGAAGGCACCCGTGACCCGTTCCAAGGCCCAGGAGCTGGGGTGGAGGGAAAGCATTGACAGGTGACGCACAGAAGGAAACACCGGCCTCATCCTTCGAAGTATCCGGGATTGGCTGAAGCCTATCACAGCGTAGCCTGGTGCTCCAAAAGCGTTGTGCTACTACAGAGTAAAGACCTTGAACTGCATCGTCTGTGTCGTCCATTTTCTGCCGGAATTTCCAGCATCGCGCTACTACATCGACAGAGACTACTACCACCATCATCCTCCCTGGGGCATAGCTCTGCCTGTAGAGAGCTGTACCATCTGAGCTGCGTAGTCATCTGCCCCAGAAGAGAGAAGCAATCCCGCAGCGGCGGCTAATAACTGGCCGCACACCACAGGTGGCTTCACAAACTACTACTCCCATCATCCCCATCCCAAAGCTTTATTGACAACGCCGGGGTCACGGAGCCGGGCGAGGCATCCCAGGAGAAGAACCGTGGCCTAGTGACGAGTAAGCACCCGACTCCACGGGTGCGTCACTGGCAACTGTCAACTCTTTTTCCAGCCAGAAAGTGTCGCGGGCGAAGGGGACGCGCTCGCCATGCTCGGGTCCGGGGCTTCTGCTGCTGCTGCTCAGTGACTCGAGAGGTGGGCCGGACCCGGGGACTCGAGCAGCGCTCCTCACCCGTGAGTGAAAAGGGATGGTTTGGTTGGGGAGATTGTTCGTGACGACACACACGGGACGTGGTGATGATGGCACCACCGCTGCTGGTGACGGGGATCCCGGGAGAGATGGTAGGGAGCAGCTAGGATGTGGTCCCCTCCGTGGGTAGGGGGGTTGGTGATCCCGGGGCCCGGTGGTGTAACGGGGAGGCTGGATGGCCGGGGTGCAGGGTTGCAGGGACAGCGCGGCGCGGTGCCGGACAGCACTGGTGTACTCACTCAGACAATCACTGACAGAGTCTCTGGTAAACCAAAATGGCCGGATGGACGGGTCCCGCAGCCGGCTGCAGTGTTGTTGTGCTCTCCCCGGATGGCTGATGGTGGCTGTCTTTCCCTGCACCTGTTAGAATGTTCTGACTCCTGTGGTTGCCCACCGGTAGTCCGCTCCCCGGCGTATAGGTGCCATAGGAGCCCGTTTTGTCCGCAAGCGCTGGCCCTTGGATCTCTAGCCTGTGGCGGTATATCCTCAAGGTGTGGACTGTTGCCTTCTGTCGGGACTTGGTTGTTGGGGAACCCCTGTCACACTCGGATTTGACTATTGACGGCAGCTCCAAGCCTGGTCGGGATCCGACGGCCCTGCCTGTGTGCTTACCCTCACTCCGCTCCCCGGTTCGGTACCGGCGGGCCAACGCCCGACCCCGGTCCTTACGGCTTTGCAGAGTTCCACCAACTCCTGCAGATGGCCACCACCGTCTACCAACCTTGCTGTCAGTGCCTGGGCTCCTACCCAGGAACACGCAGACGTTTTACTCCTCTCACTTTCACCTCCAAAACGAATCTGTCTCTTTTCCCGCCTCCAGGCCTGTGAACTCCCCGGTGGGTGGGGCCAACTGCCTGGCTCCGCCCCACCTGGTGTGGACATCAGACCCTGGAGGGAGGCAACAAGGGTTTTTGTCTGACTGTTGTAACTGCCTAGGGTGGGGGTGTGTATGTTGTTATGTCTGTGACTACCTAGCTAGTCCAGGGCGTCACAAAAGCTTTGACTACATCCCACAATTTATTTCCATTTGTTGGCTTTGCCTCAGAAACACCATTTTTGATGTTACCCCACAAGTGTTCTATTGGCTCATGGGCTCATTCAGACGACCATTCCGTTTGTCCTGCTCAGTTCCTTTTTTTGCGGACCTACTGACAAGACCATCTTTTCAATGTGTTTTGTGTAGGATCGAATGCCATATAGAAGCACTGTGCCATCAGTTCGATAAAAATACACATCGGTGTCCGTATGTCCATTCCATTACTATGGAATATGTCCAATTCTGTTCCGCAAATGCGCTTGAGTAATTCGTCTAAGGGGTTTAGTGAGCATTTTAAACCCACAGATGATTCACAGAATTGTGAATTGGGCAGTCGAGATTTTTTTTTGCAATAAAATGTTGGTTTAGTTTCAAGTTTGTAAGTTGCAAAAGCGCTATTATGAGAAATGGACCATATAATTTGTTACACAATTTCTGTGTGGTTACAAACTACTTTTCAGGCTTTGTGCATGTGAAATGGGAAATTGGTGCCAGATCCTCTAGCACGGCATCAACCAGAATAATAGAAATGGAGGAGTGAAGGAGCAGCATCTTCCAAGGAGCGATGCGTAAAATCCCAAAATCTTTATTCAAAGCATTTTAAAAACACTAAAAAAAACTGCAGCATGTTAACACCAACGCGTTTCTGGTACACAAAGACGTCCTTAGTCATAAGAAAAGTCATTCCTATGACAAAGGACGTCTTTTTGTGATCCAGAAGCGCATTAGATGTTAACATGCTGCAGTTTTTTTTTAGTGTTCTGAAAATGCTTTGAATAAAGATTTTTGTATTATACTCATCGCTCCTTGGAAGACGCTGTTCCTTCACGCCTTCATTTCTAACTGTGGTTCAGTCACATTTCTGTGGGTCAGAAGAGATAGGGACATTTGCGTTTAGTAGCGCATATTTAAATAGATTTTTTGGGTGAGACGCATGTTGCTATTCCTGAACCTTTGTGATACCAGTAATGTGGACACCTCTTATATTTCTTTGACAAGATTACATACCTGAGTGGTGACTTTTTTGGGGGTGGGTTGAGTTGAAGGTGTGATTGGTGAGGGGCGTGGCCTGCACGCTGATGGCGACGGCTGCTTGAAGGAGAGCTCTGTGCTGACAGCAGGATAAACCGGCTCTTATCAGCTCACAGATAACAGGATTACCAGCTACAGGAGGTGTGAGTAACCCCAGCCCCCAGCTATGCCTAAGGGGAGACCTAAAAAGACTGGCACTCCAGCCAAACTGACAGACTTCTACCCCCTGGATAGGGATCTCTGCTCACCAAGCAAGATGGCTTCACACTCAGCTTCTTCCCACTCCTCACAGGGAGAAACAGGCTGTTTAAGAGGCTGCACAGCCATTCCACTGACAGAGGAAACAATGCAAGCTCTGCTGAAAACGCTGAGGGCTTCCTTGCAGGCTGATCTCAGAGAAATAGTAAGAGAGCTGAAGGAAGAGATCAGGTCTCTAGGGGTTCGCACAGAGCATGTAGAAACTAAGATGGCTGAGTTTGCAACATCACATAACAATCTGATAGATGCTAACACAGCTTTGGAAAAGGAGGTGGAGGCACTAAAGCTTAAAATCAGTGATATAGAGGACAGATCCCGAAGAAATAACCTAAAAATCAGAGGGATTCCCTCATCAGTAGCAGATAAAGACCTCCAGGAATACTTCCACAAGTTTCTGCAGCTTATACTCCCTGGATGGGACACCAGAGACCTGATAGTGGACAGGATTCATAGAGTCCCTAAAGCCAAAGGCATAGATCCAGCTCTGCCTAAAGATGTCCTGGCTAGACTTCATTTCTATAAAACAAAAGAAGCTGTGCTGCACACACTGAGGGGAAATCCAGCCCTGCCAGACACTTTCATGGGACTAAAAATCTTCCCAGATCTTTCTGCTGCAACTCTTAATAAAAGAAGAGAATTTGCCCACCTTTCTAAACTCCTTAGAGATCAAGACATCAAGTACAAGTGGGGTTTTCCGGTGAAGATGATAATTTTCAAAGATGGAGGCACTCACATATGTCATACTCCTTCTCAGCTGGGCAAATTGCTGGATGACTGGGGAATAGCCCACCCACCAAACCCTGGTGGGCAGGAGAATCATAGAGGCCCTCCAGACAGGATTAACCCTGAATGGTCAGTAGCTTAGCTGGGACTCCTTCCTGCTTATGGCACCTGCTGTCCCTGCTCCTGTGACACGGGATGTCACGTAGCCCCCCTGATGTTCTCGCCTATGGCGAGCGGTTATACACCGGGCACCCTATTCGGGGCAAACCGGTGTTGTTGGAATTTTTTTTGTTTTTGTTCCTCTTCTCACAAATGTTCCTTAATTTTTTCTGGAAATTTCTCTCAATTCCTTGCTGGTATAGCCCCTCTCATCCCTGATGGCGTTCCTGGGAATTCAACCCCCCCTGCGGCTCCAATATGAGAATTAAGATATTGTCTATTAATGTGAACGGGCTCAACTCCCCAGCAAAAAGGTCAATGATGTGGAGAGAGGTCAAGGCATCTAACTGTGATATAGCGTGCATTCAGGAGACCCACCTTCTTTCCACAGATAATAAACGGCTACTTCATCCAAGCTTCCAACACACCTTTTTTGCTAATGACTCAAAAAAAAGAGGAGGAGTGGCCATTTTAATAAAGAACTCAGTGGCCTTTAAATTGATAAATGTCAGTTATGGAGCGGATGGAAGATATATTATTTTGTCTTGTTATATCAACAGCGTCCCTTATACCTTGGCAACGGTCTACTCCCCAAATTCATCACAATTGAACTTTGCTAGGAAATTTTTCCAAGCATTCAAAGATACTGCCACAGGGGCGGAAATCATCTGTGGAGACTTTAATATACCTGTAATACGCTCCATGGATTGCTCCAACACCAGCATCCCACATGCTAAGGAACTTAAGCATCTCATCAATGAATTCCATTTTCATGACATCTGGAGATATTTGCACGCATCAGAAAGAGACTATACGTTCTTCTCTTCCAGGCACCGCTCATACAGTAGAATTGGTTTTTTTTTTGGTCGACAGCAAATCTATAAGTAATTGTGTGGCAGCTGATATTGGTTTAATTACTTGGACAGATCATGCGCCGATCTCTTTGTCTGTTCAGGGTAGCTTTAATGTTCAAAATTCCCCTAGGTGGAGACTGAATACCAGCTTGCTTGGTAGGCAGAAGGTACATGATGAAGTAGAGTCAGTGTTAACAGAATATTTTAAACTTAATAATAATGGGGACATTTCTGACGAGACCCTGTGGGCTGCTCATAAAGCCGTAGTCAGAGGGCAGCTCATAAAAATAGCCTCCATCCAAAAACGGAAAAAAGACGCAGATATTAAATATATATTAACCCGTATTCATCACCTTGAATCCCTGAATAAAGCCAAAGCATCCCCTAACTTGACTAAAGAAATTGTAACCCATAGATTCCAACTAAGATCCCTACTCCTGCAAAAATACGAACATAATCTTAAAAAAAATAGATCGACATTTTATGCTATGGGGGATAGAGCGGGGTCCTTATTGGCAAGAAGGACGAAAAAACGTGAGATCCAATCTAAAATAGAATTCCTGAGGGACCCGAACGGAACAATCACTAGACATCCCATTGAAATAGCAGAAGCATTTGCGAAATACTATGAGGCCCTGTATAATCTAAAATATGATTCCAATACGTCACAGCCGACTCAAGTGGATATACAGGGTTTCCTAGACACCCTGGATCTTCCCCGGGTCTCAGATGAGCAATTAGAGGAACTTAATCTTCCCTTTACTACACATGAAATCCTAGGTGCCATCAAAATGACTAAGTCTAACTCTGCCCCGGGCCCCGATGGGCTGCCATACGAATATTACAAACAATTTACATCCACTTTGTCCCCCTTTATGTCAAAAACCTTCAATTTTTGGCAAAATAAAGGGTCAATTTCTCCAGACAACTTAGAAGCGATAATTATCACGCTACCAAAGCCAGGGAAACCTGCAGACACCCCGGGTAATTTTAGGCCCATCTCACTCCTAAATTGTGATGTTAAAATTTATGCCAAACTAGTGGCAGATAGACTTCACAAAGTGATCCCGACCTTAGTGGCTCCAGATCAAGTTGGGTTTGTGACAGGGAGGCAATCTAAGGATGGCACCAGACGGATGCTTGACTTGATTGGACTGGTGGAGATATCGGGTGAACCCAGTGCATTCCTGTCTCTTGATGCTGAAAAAGCCTTTGACAGGGTGCACTGGGGATACCTGGAGAGAGTTCTAATAAAATTCGGGTTCTTGGGGAACATCAAGTCATCCATTCTAGCCCTCTACTCTTACCCAAATGCGTCAGTGTTGGCATCGGGGTTTCTGTCATCTAAATTTCAAATAAGTAATGGCACCCGCCAGGGGTGTCCATTGTCTCCCGCTATTTTTGCTTTAGTGGTTGAACCTCTGGCGGAAGCTATACGAAAAAACATAGCCATTTCTGGTATAAGAGTTGGGGAATTTGAACATAAACTTGGTTTATACGCAGACGATGTGATAATTTCCTGTTCTAACCTTGCAGTGTCGATTCCAGCAGTGGTGAACACATTATCAAACTTCTCTAAAGTGTCGTATTATAAGCTTAATGCGGCAAAGTCTTTGATACTGCCGTTTAATGTACCGGCGGAGGCCAGGAGTGCGCTGGAGGGGGCCTTTCAATTCAAATGGTGCGACAGGGGGATACCTTATTTGGGTATTAAGCTGACACCATCGCAGATGTTAATTAAAGAAAATTTGGAACCTCTGATCCAAAATTTAGAAAAGGAATTGGGAAGATATGAAAAAATATCATTGTCCTGGATGGCCAGGATACAGTCCTTTAAAATGGTTTTCTTA
This sequence comes from Anomaloglossus baeobatrachus, assembly GCF_048569485.1. NCBI lineage: Eukaryota > Metazoa > Chordata > Amphibia > Anura > Aromobatidae > Anomaloglossus > Anomaloglossus baeobatrachus. The sequence goes on from NC_134357.1 coordinate 525,050,606, forward strand.
CCCAAAATATTGTATGTGCTCAGATGCCTTCCCATCAAAATTTCTCACAAAACCCTGATGAAACTTCAATCGTTGACTAACAAATTTGTCTGGGGTAATAAAAGGGCTAGGGTCGCAGGTAAAGTGTTATACCCCCCATATGACTTAGGGGGATTGGGCACCCCAAACATAACGGCATATTATAAAGCCTTACTAATTGAATCACTAAAGGAATGGTGGCGTCCAGGTAATTCACATAGATGGGCTCAGATTGAAAATTTCCTGTCCCGCCAGGGCTCGGTCAGAAGAATGATGGAAGCAGAATATTTGAGCCGTTCACGGTTCTCCCCGTGTGTTCCCACCATGTCAGCCTCCCTGGAGGTCTGGCGAAATGACTTGATTCATAAGATTCAGATTCCTCTTTCAGAGATTTCCCTCAAGTCGTTGGAATCTCAAATCCCCTTTTTGAATCTGGCCAGGTGGGAGGGATCGGGCATTACAGTGCTGGCGGATCTATACTCTGATTTGGGTGTTAACCCCTTTAATGAAATAGTACGGGAACACCCCTCTTTAAAGGGCTGTTTCTATCAACACATCCAAATTAGTCATTTTCTGGCCTCTAAATTTCCTCCAAAGTCAAAGCCTCTGTTACCTACAACAAAAGCTTTGGTATTTAAAAAGATAATTAAATCCAAAGGTATCTCCTCGACATACAAATGGCTCAATAACCCCCCCGAAGAGCAAAAATCTCCTTATATGAATAAATGGGACGTGGAGTTGAGTGTCTCTACCTCACCTTCAAACTGGCACTCGGCATCAGCAAATATCCAAAAATATTCCAAGTGTATAAATCATCTGGAGCAACTGAAAAAAGTACACCTGCGATGGTATCGGTCCCCAGCCAACTTAGCACAGTTCCTCCCAAATTATTCGCCACATTGTTGGAAGGGCTGCCTCCAAAGGGGTACTCTTGGTCACTGCTGGTGGGCGTGTCCCAAGGTTTTCTCGTTCTGGTTGGAGGTGTTTGGCCTGATGGGTGAGCTGACAGGCAATCGTATTAATCCGAATCCGGCTCTGGCAGTGCTAAACGTGGGTATAGAGGAGTTCTCTTGGGAATCCAGGGGTTTATTAGTTCACATTCTAGTAGCTGCCAGATATTGCATAAGTTTGCACTGGAAATCCCCAAAGACGCCTACATTAGTTGAACTATATAACCGAATTAATCTCCAATGCCAATACGAGTTCTGTCTGGCTCACTCCATCCGCGCCAAAAACAAAATACTTCAGATTTGGGACACGTGGTTAAACTCTGTATATGCATCCCCTGTCAGGCATCTGTTTCCAGGGCAAACTGTTGATAATTAAAAAAACGGGTCAAATAGGCTCAAAGTGTGTGTTACGCAGGGAGTTCACCCATACCACATGTCAATAGTCAAGGTGTTTAAATCTCTGTTGTTGTTACTGCTCGGGCTGCCCCAAAACGCCATCCAATTCCCTCCCTCCCCCCTCCCCCTCCCTGGTTGCCTCCTTGCAACCATCCATGGTTCTCCCCCTCTCCCCCACCTCTCTCTCCCCTCCCTTTTCTTATCTTCCTTTCTTACTCTCTGGTTCTGGTTGTTTGGATCCCTCATTTTGAGGATTAAAGAGTAAATTGGTAGGTTGATTCTATACGTATTGGGTATTGATTAACCTAAAAAAGTTGCAACTTGCATCAGACATGATTGGTGGTGGTGTGACAGGAAATGTGAATCATAATCAAAGGTGACACTACCACATGTTACAGCGTTGTTTTCTTTGTGTATTATTGCCAATGATACCTGAATTTCTCCTTTTTTTTGTAATGTAACTTCCTACAATAAAATTTGATTGGATAAGAAGGTGTGATTGGTGGCATTTTTGGGTACAAACATTTTGTATCAATTTACAAGTATCTTGTGCTCTACACTGAGTAATTACATCGGGGTTTCCATCTAAAAATCTGAAACGCGTGCTTGAGATAAAAATCACGACAGATCCATTTACTAATGAGGCAGCAGAGTTACTCTGTGGTGTACTAACCTGTGTCCGATTGTGCTATTATGCATGCCTAAAAAAAAGGGACACTACTGGATCATAAGCCAGTGTCTCCATCTGCCTCATTATAGTGAATTTTCAGTCAGGGGGTCTGTCTGAAGCCCGTGTTTCAGAGATTTTCACGGATTATCCTGTGTAAGAGCTCAGCTCTGAGTTCAGGATAAATGTGTGCAGAGCCCTTCTGCGATTTTCGGGAGGAACAATGAACAAATCCACAGTAGGTCAATAATTTCTTTTATTTCGTTTTTACACAGGTCACTGTGCGGTATACATGATTAGACGTTGCAATTACACCAGTTTCAGATTTATATTGTGTGTCTTTTTAGGTTTGGGCCATCACACACAGAAAACACCGTTTCTTAAACAAAAAAAACCTTTTTGCATCAAACTATTTTGAGAGCTTTCATTTTTCTTTGTTTTAACAGTCATCTAAGATGGTGTTTTCTGCAGCACTAGTTTACGTTTTTATTGTTAACATTTACGTGCACATACCATTTTTTAATTGCTTTATAGTAATATTTTTAGTAGGCAGGATGAACAAAAAAAACATTAATTCAGGACTTTCACACCGTTCCGCGTGTGTTACAAGTGAGAAAATGGCTTTATTCTTTGGGTCAGTACGATTACAGTGATACCGGATTTGTATTGTTTTTGGTGATTTTGCACAATAAAAAATATCTAATATGAAAATACCGTATTTTTCGGACTATAAGATGCACCGGACCATAAGACGCACCCTGGTTTTTAGAGAAGGAAAATTTCCTCGCTCCACGCAGCATCGCTCGTCCTCCTGTCTGTGCCGGCCGCGCTTTGTGGAGCCGGCCACGATCCCTGCAGCATCACGATGTCCTCCTGTCTGTGCCGGCGCGGCTGTGGGGACACGTGTGCACAGCGATGACACAGCCGCGGCCGGCAGACAGGAGATCGCGGTGCTGCAGGGGAACGGTGACGGGTGAGTATACTTATTCGCTGCACCCCGCGCTGACGATGATGCTCGGGAGGGGGGGGGGCAGTGAATTCAGCTGCACATAATCACTCCAGGCTGTAGTTTCCAGGGGTGATCATGCTGCCAGCTGTTTAGTAAGCGCGCATCCCCGCCCACCTGTCAACGCCGGCTTCGGTGCTGAGAGATGGGCGGGAGGATGGGCGTGCATACGTAATGAGCGGGTCCACGTGGTCACGGCAGGTGCTGCTGCAACCTGCTCATGCCCCCGATGACCCGCTCCACCCTCATTCCCCGCAGCCACATTCAGACCAACATTTGGGGGGAAAAAAAAGTGCGCCTTATAGTCTGAAAAATACGGTAATTATTTTGTTATTGTCATTCTATGAGATGTATATTTAGTATTTTTCTCATGAGAGAGTTGTTTGGTATCTTTATTTTTGCAGGACAATTCAATTTCTAGTGATACCTTTTTATTTCCACTCGTCTTTTCGATCATGTTTTAGTCCAATTTTTGTTTGACGCTTTGAGTAAAAAGTATAATATACCGTATTTTTCGATTTATAAGACACACACCCAAGTTTGGTGAAGGAAAAAAGATTTTTTTTTTTATATTAAAGTTAAATGGGGTCCTTCTTATGCCAGTGTCCGTCTAACAAATCATATAGGGCATAGGTTCCCAACTCCAGTCCTCAAGGCACACCAACAGTGCATGTTTTCAGGATTTCTTTAGCATTGCATGGGTGTTGGATTCAGCACCTTTGCAGGTGATTAAATTATCACCTGTGCAATACTAAGGAAATCCTGAAAACATGCACTGTTGGTGTGCCTTGAGGACTGGAGTTGGGAACCTCTGATATAGGGTATCATAGCCCCCATCCTAAAATTAGCCCCCTTATTCAATATAAGGGGGCCATATCCAGATTATGGCCCCCTATGGATGGCACGCGTCCCCCTGTGCTGCCCATGGCCCCCTATGGATGGCACACGTCCCCCTGTGCCGCCCATGGCCCCTATGGATGGCACACGTCTCCCTGTGCTGCCCATGGCCCCCTATGGTGGCACACATCTCCCTGTGCTGCCCATGGCCCCCTATGGCTGGCACACGTTCCCCTGTGTTTGATATGGCCCCCCATGCTGCTGCCCATAGTAAAATAAATTCTCTATTTTCTCCAGCGCTGTCCTCCCTAGTGTCTCCCTCTGTGCTGCTGAGCTCCTGCGCTTCCTGGTTCTCTGTGCTGGTCATGTGATCAGCACAGCAGAGTGACATCATCTGTGTGCCTAATCACAGCGGCAGCAGGGAAACCGGGGAGACACGCTGGAGGCAAGTAGTTTTTTTATTTTATTATGGGCAGCAGCATGGGGGCCATATTCAACACATCTGCCTCCTGCAGCCTTCACCAGCCTGCCTCAGCCTCCATCACCGTTCCAGAGCTGCCCCCACCTCCCCTGGGCCCTGCAGCAATATAATCCGATTATAAACGAACCCACTACGTTCCCCAAAAATTTGGGGGAACAAAAGTGCGTCTTATAAAGCGAAAAATACGGTAATTTTTTTGTTGTGTTCACTGAAGGGGTTAAATCATTTTCCATAAGCTTCTGCTTTGAAATACATTATATCTGAGTTCTTCAATGACAAGCCTCTCAATCCATGCTCTTGGACAGAGAGGATTTCCATAGGCTGGTAACGTGGTGGTTGTCAAGAGGTCTCTTGAGGAGCTGCCAAAATACCCGTCGAGAGGCGCAGAAGTCTCATTAACAGTTAAAGGAATCGTTTGTTTGCCTCGAAAGGTTGTGCAACAAAATATTAGGTTAAGGGATCATCATTTCTGTCCAGGCATGTATCACTAGTTTCATTATTTAAAATAATTCTGTGGAAGCAGAAAAGCAGCAATGTCCAACTTTCATTTGTTCATTTTCATAGATTTTTATATTATTACTTTTGTCAGGTTCAAGTTATTTCTGTGACCATTGTGGATTTTCTTTAATTAACCCCTTCACGACCGGCCGATTTTTCGCTTTCCGTTTTTTTTTCGTCATTCTTTTTCTGAGAGACGTAACTTTTTTTATTTTTCAGTCAATATGGTCATGTGAGGGCTCATTTTTTGCGGAACGAGCTATACTTTTAAATGAAACCCTCAGTTTTATCATATAGTGTACTGGAAAACGGCAAAAAAATTCCAAATGCAGAAAAATTGCAAAAAAAGTGCAATAGCACTATGGTTTTTGAGATATTTTATTCACTGTGTTCACTATATGGTAAAACTGATGTGTGGGTGTGATGCCTCAGGTCAGTGCGAGTTCGTAGACACCAAACATGTATAGGTTTACTTTTATATAAGGGGTTAAAAAAAAAAATCGGACGTTTGTCGGAAAAAAGTGGCGCACGTTTTATGCCATATTTTATGACCCGTAGCGTTCTCATTTTTCGGGATCTATGGCTCAGTGACGGCTTATTTTTTGCGTCTCGAGCTGACGTTTTTAACGGTACCATTTTTGCGCAGATGCTACGTTTTGATCGCCTCTTATTGCATTTTGCGCAAAAGTTGTGGCGACAAAAAAACGTTGTTTTGGCGTTTGGTATTTTTTTTCCGCTACGCCGTATACTGATCAGATTAATTGATTTTATATATTGATAGATCGGGCGTTTCTGAACGCGGCGATACCAAATGTGTGTATATATTTTTTTTTAACCCTTTATTTTTCAATGGGGCGAATGGGGGGGTGATTTGAACTTTTAGGTTTTTGTTTTGTTTTTTTTTAATTTTTTAAAACTTTTTTTTAACTTTTTTTTATTTTACTAGTCCCCCTAGGGGGCTATTGCGATCAGCAATCCGATCGCTCTGCAGTATCTGCTGATCACAGCTACAAGGCTGTAAACAGCAGATACGCTCTCTTTTGCTGTGCCGCTGGCACAGCGAAAGTGAAAGCAAGTCAGGTGTAGTACAGGAGTCATCACATGACCCTGTGCTACCATGACAACTATCGGGAGTCACGTGATCGCGTCACGTGACTTCCGGTATTGGGCGGTAAGTAAATTTTTACCGCGATTGCGCTTATGGCGCTGTCACATATTGACAGCGCCATATAAGGGGTTAAACGGCACAAGCAGATAACGATTCTGCTCGTGCCTAGCAGGCACACATCTCAGCTGTGAAAATCAGCTGAGATGTGTGCCGATCGCAGCATGATGCTGCCGGCAGACCGCGGGCAGTAAGGGTATGACCGCTAGGACGTAATTTTACTGCCCGCGGTCATTAAGGGGTTAATTCGAGGGGGACCAACAATTTTGACCATGGATGTAGCTTGTGAAGATTTTCAAATTTCTAAAAATTTAGTTTCTCCTTATTGTGACTGTCCCAGGGACTTTAAACCACCTTTACAATTGCAGAACGCACCTAAACCTATGATCTACATGTTCTAAAGATGTCACTGGGAGAATATTTAAGGCCGGTTTCACACATCCGGCTTTTCGCTTGTTTGCCGGATCCGGCGCTCTCCCGTACAGACAATACAGTACAGTGACAGCGCTGTAACTTCCGGGTCACATGCGCCGGTCACATGACAGCATGTGACCAGCGCTTGTTGCGCTGTCACTGTACTGTAGTCACTGTATGGGAGAGCGCCGGATCCGGCAAACAAGCGAAAAGCCGGATGTGTGAAACCGGCCTTAGTCTTCAAGCTGCAGTACAGGCCGACTCCAAAAAACGCCGTAAAGAACAAAATTTTTAATACGCTTTGAAAGTAGCTGCAAAGGTGAGAGACAGCGGCCGGATGCTGCATCGCGGGACTCTTCAGCTCCACAGACAGCAGGAACGGGAGAGGTGAGTTTATCTCCATGTGCAATCATGTATAACGGAGGGACATATGCGTGTTTTACACGTCTGTGAAAAACGTCTGTTTTCCACTGACGCGTGAAACAGTCCTTAGGTCTGTGTCACACCTGCGATTGCCTTGTGTGTATCTCGTGGTGCGTCACCCGTCACGGACTCTCACTTTCCTCACAGGAGTGGGCCGGTTGCATGTATCTCTATGCAGCTAAGACACTCCTATGAGGAAAGTGTGAGTCCGTGAAGGGTGATGCACCGCGAGACTCGCTCGAGATACACGCGAGGCAATCGCAAACGTGACACCGGCCTTAAGGATATTTTCATCCATGCAGCTTGTGCAAGTGAACATCATTGTTACAAAAGTATTTTTCTTGTCCAAGTCATGTTCGTATTAGGACCTTATGCTTTACACAGATGCATCATAAACTTTTCCTGCATATGCATGTAACTAAAATGTAAATTTCAATATGGAAACTGACCAATTTTATAACTACATACTGAAGATGTGTTAAAAGGGAAAAAAAAACCCAAAAAAACCCCAAAAACAACCAAAACATTCCCATTACTCATCGAAATTTAGTAATTTTACTGTGAAAAATAAATTGGCATAAACACATTTTCACAAATATTTAAATAAAATGAACAGATTTAAATACAAATAACAGGACTAAATATTGTACAAATACAACTTTATTATATTTATCACAAATTAAACTTTTGTACAAAAATACATTTTGTTTTTACAGTGGCTACAGCTGTGCATTGCCTCTGCATCCATGTGTTTACCCCTGGAGAATATGTGGAGGGGCTGGGCTTTGGATTCTCACTCATCTGATATCTAGGACCTATCCTTGTGACCATAAAATCCTTTTAATGGAGGAGAGAAAAAAAAAAACAAAAAACAAAACAACAACTTATTTGGTGGTAACAGTTATAATTAAAAGAAAATCTATGGATTGAAAGACACAAGCCATAAGACCATGACATGAAGCTTCCATCATCAATTCTCCAGCAGATTGTGTCAAAAGCTGAAAAAAATAAATAAAAAAAAGTAGAAGTGCATTTAATTAATTGTGTAATTATGGGTTTCTGGTGACTGCAGGGGAGCAAGAAAGGAAAACAAAAGTTGTATTATGAAGCAACTTATAACCCAAAATTGAATTTACCCCCCAATAAACCTCTGAAGTCTCTTGAATGCAGCAGTCAGCATCATAGCACACTCAAAACGCTAAACCCATGCCTCTACCCTGTGCCAGCTGCTGCCCATCCACTACAGAGTACAATCTAAAGTTCTCTCTCAACCACAAAGCAATCCACAAATCTGCACCACCTACATCCCCTCCCCATCTCTGTCCATCACCTACCCATCCTCTCCACAGTGCTGAACCACCTTACATCCCCTCCTCATCTCTGTCCATCACCTACCCATCCTCTCCACAGTGCTGCACCACCCTACATCCCCCTCCCCATCTCTGTCCATCACCTACCCATCCTCTCCACAGATCTGCACCACCCTACATCCCCTCCTCATCTGTCCATCACCTACCCATCCTCTCCACAGATCTGCACCACCCTACATCCCCCTCCCCATCTCTGTCCATCACCTACCCATCCTCTCCACAGATCTGCACCACCCTACATCATCTACCCGTCCTCCCCACAGTGCTGCACCACCTACATCCCCTCCCCATCTCTGTCCATCACCTACCCATCCTCTCCACAGATCTGCACCACCTACATCCCCTCCCCATCTCTGTCCATCACCTACCCATCCTCTCCACAGATCTGCACCACCCTACATCATCTACCCATCCTCTCCACAGATCTGCACCACCTACATCCCCTCCCCATCTCTGTCCATCACCTACCCATCCTCTCCACAGATCTGCACCACCCTACATCCCCCTCCCCATCTCTGTCCATCACCTACCCATCCTCTCCACAGATCTGCACCACCTACATCCCCTCCCCATCTCTGTCCATCACCTACCCATCCTCTCCACAGATCTGCACCAACCTACATTCCCTCCCCATCTCTGTCTATCACCTACCGCCCTCCCCACAGTGCTGCACCACCCTACATCTCATCCTCATCAGTCTGTCATGCCCCAGGGCTATGGGGTACTCGGTTCTGGTTTAACTGGGGAGGTATCACGGGTCTAGTAGCCGGTACCCGGAGGGGGGGGGGGTCGCTTTTAAAAATGGGTATGTACAGGGAGTAAGAATAATAGTTTGTCGTGACGCCACTTGCGGGTTGCGGCCATAGAGGGAGCCGCCACTGCACAGTCTCTCACTGTGGCTGAGGTTAATGGCAGCCAAGATGTTGCTGTCCCCCGCAAGTATGTCTTGGTCTCAGGGGATAAATAATGGAAAGTACTTGTCTGCCAGTGACGCCGGGGTCCAGAAAGAAGGTAGACCACACAGAGGGGCTGCAGTGTAATTGGTGTTTTGCTCACACTGTGTTGCTGGCAACCAGATGGCGGCTGGTCCTCACCACTAGTCCCCTTAGTTCCCAGTGCCGTATGGTGACCTGGTGGCTTACTTCCCCTACACCTGTCTCTGGTTGGTGGGTCCCTGTGGCTTGGAGCATCTGGGGGTCCCCTCCTGACTGTCATTCAGTCTTCGTCAATATGACAGGTAGCTTGAACCCTGTGGGGTCGGTTCCTCTGGTCCGGTTCCCCGGTTCTCCCGTTGCTACTGTGTCCCGAAATTTACGGTTGGTGAGGTCCTTGATGGTCTACTCACCGTGCAGATTTTATCAGGTCTGCCTGGAGCGTTTTCCAGACCTAGGGCTCTCCATCGTTGCTATGGTTCCGGGAGTACTCCACCGGCAACCACACGCCTGAGCCCTCAGGTCACTGCTACACTCCCCTTCAGTACTCTGCGTCCGTCCTCTTTCACGTCCACTTACTGACTGCCCTGGCCCCTCCTCCCTGGTCAGTCTACTGGACTGGATCGGTTTCACCTCTAAGTGGCCATCCATTGGGTCCAACCCTAGCCAGTCACCAACTCTTGGGGGTAAAAGAGGGATTAAATGTTTTGATGTTACCGGCACTAGTTTTTAGGTCCCTAGGAAAGGACCTGCATCTTTGGCAAAGATGCAGTTCCCTGTAGCTCCTGATGGCTTCAGGGGCGCTACATATCTTATCACCCACTCGTGGTCTCCACAGATCTGTAACGCCCTACATCTCCTCCCCCATCTCTGTCCTACCCATGCATTACGTTATACTAATGACCCAAGACTGACATCAAAATAATCCTAACCTCCCATTACAGTCTACAAGACTTCACGAACATTTTGAGGAACGCAATACCCATTACTTACAGCAAGATGGGCTGCAGTGTGTACATCGCCCTGGCCAAAAACTAGTACTCTAGCAGGATACAGCTAAACCCCCACTAAAGTGGAAGCATCACGGGTGCAGGAGGAGCGAATCACACACACACCTCCATGGAATGTAGGGGGGCGACTGCTAGATGATAAAACTGCACACTAGTGGCTTGCATAGAGCGCTGTTCACACATGCAGATAACACAGTCACCGGAGCCCCAGTGACTGCGATCGGTTCACACAAACTGCAGATTCGGGAAGGAGAGGACCTGTGCCTGACATCAGGAGGGGCGGTGCCTCCTCCCCGGACATACGGAGGCTGTGATTGGCTGACGAACGCCGCTCAGCCAATCACAGCCACTATAATGTTTAGCCATTGAAAATGGCTGAAACATTGAAATCAAGACATGGTCAGTACAGCTGTAGCACTGGCCATTGGCTGGAGCTGGGTGACCTCACTGGGGTCCCCCAGCAGCTCTGATTGGAGAGACCGGCCTTGTGACCGATCTCTCCAATCACCGTGGACCTGTTGCCGGTGACCGCCCCCCTCAGCTTCACTTCTCGGTCCTGAGCACGCCAGTACAGTGAGTGTATACAGTACAATGGCAGGGCGACAAGCTCCAGGCACATAACGGTATGGGACCCGGAAGTTACCGCGCTGCCATTGTATTATATCAAACCGGCGAAAAGCCCCCTCTCCCCTCGCGATCCGCTGCCCCTCTCTCTCTCTCTCCTCACCCCTCTCCCCTCGCGATCCGCTGCCCCCTCTCTCTCCTCACCCCTCTCCCCTCGCGATCCGCTGCCCCCTCTCTCTCCTCACCCCTCTCCCCTCGCGATCCGCTGCCCCCTCTCTCTCTCCTCATCCCTCGCCCCCGCGATCCGCTGCACCCTCTCTCTCTCTCTCTCTCTCCTCACCCCTCGCCCCCGCGATCCGCTGCCCCCCCCCTCTCTCTCCTCGCCCCCGCGATCCGCTGCCCCCCCTCTCTCTCTCCTCACCCCTCGCCCCCGCTGCCCCCTCTCTCTCTCTCCTCACCCCTCGCCCCCCTCTCTCTCTCTCTCTCTCTCTCCTCACCCCTGCTGCCCCCTCTCTCTCTCTCCTCACCCCTCGCCCCCGCTGCCCCCTCTCTCCTCACCCCTCGCCCCCTCTCTCTCTCCTCACCCCTGCTGCCCCCTCTCTCTCTCCTCACCCCTGCTGCCCCCTCTCTCTCTCTCCCCACCCCTGCTGCCCCCCCCCTCTCTCTCTCTCCTCACCCCTCGCCCCCGCTGCCCCCTCTCTCTCTCCTCGCCCCCGCTGCCCCCTCTCTCTCTCCTCGCCCCCGCTTCCCCCACTCTCTCTCCTCACCCCTCGCCCCCGCTGCCCCCTCTCTCTCTCCTCGCCCCCGCTGCCCCCTCTCTCCTCGCCCCCGCTGCCCCCTCTCTCTCCCCTCGCCCCCGCTGCCCCCTCTCTCTCTCTCTCTCCTCACCCCTCGCCCCCGCTGCCCCCTCTCTCTCTCTCCTCACCCCTCGCCCCCGCTGCCCCCTCTCTCTCTCTCCTCACCCCTCGCCCCCGCTGCCCCCTCTCTCTCTCTCCTCATCCCTCGCCCCCACTGCCCCCTCTCTCTCTCTCCTCACCCCTCGCCCCCGCTGCCCCCTCTCTCTCCTCACCCCTCGCCCCCGCTGCCCCCTCTCTCTCATCACCCCTCGCCCCCGCTGCCCCCTCTCTCTCTCCTCACCCCTCGCCCCCGCTGCCCCCTCTCTCTCTCCTCGCCCCCGCTGCCCCCTCTCTCTCTCCCCTCGCCCCCGTGATCCGCTGCCCCCTCTCTCCCCTCGCCCCTCGCCCCCGTGATCCGCTGCCCCCCCTCTCTCTCCTCGCCCCCGCTGCCCCCTCTCTCTCTCTCCTCGCCCCCGCTGCCCCCTCTCTCTCTCTCTCCCCTCGCCCCCGTGATCCGCTGCCCCTCTCGCCCCTCGCCCCCGTGATCCGCTGCCCCCCCCTCTCCCCTCGCCCCCGTGATCCGCTGCCCCCCTCTCCCCTCGCCCCCGTGATCCGCTGCCCCCCCTCTAGCCTCGCCCCCGTGATCCGCTGCCCCCCCTCTCCCCTCGCCCTCGTGATCCGCTGCCCCCCCTCGCCCCCGTGATCCGCTGCCCCCCCTCGCCCCCGTGATCCGCAGCTTCCCCTCGCCCCCGTGATCCGCTGCCCCCCCTCTCCCCTCGCCCCTGTGATCCGCTGCCCCCCCTCTCCCCTCGCCCCCGTGATCCGCTGCCCCCCTCTCTCCTCGCCCCTCGCCCCCGTGATCCACTGCCCCCCCTCTCTCCTCGTCCCCGTGATCCGCTGCCCCCTCTCTCTCCTCGCCCCTCGCCCCCGTGATCCGCTGCCCCCTCTCTCTCCTCGCCCCTCGCCCCGTGATCCGCTGCCCCCTCTCTCTCCTCGCCCCTCGCCCCGTGATCCGCTGCCCCCTCTCTCTCCTCGCCCCTCGCCCCCGTGATCCGCTGCCCCCTCTCTCTCCTCGCCCCCGTGATCCGCTGCCCCCTCTCTCTCCTCACCCCTCGTCCCCGTGATCCGCTGCCCCCTCTCTCCTCACCCCTCGCCCCCGTGATCCGCTGCCAACTCTCTCTCCTCACCCCTCGCCCCCGTGATCCGCTGCCCCCTCTCTCTCCTCATCCCCGTGATCCGCTGCCCCCTCTCTCTCTCCTCACCCCTCGCCCCCGTGATCCGCTGCCCCCTCTCTCTCTCCTCACCCCCGTGATCCGTTGCCCCCTCTCTCTCTACTCACCCCCGTGATCCGCTGCCCCCTCTCTCCTCACCTCTCACCTTCCCCGATCTACTGCCTCCATCATCTGCTGCCTAGATCCATCCTGTAAGGTAACTATCCCCAATTTCACCTCCCCTTACCCCCTGTCCCCCCATCCTTTGCTGCTCCTGCATCCACTGCGCCCTCTCCCAGCTGCCGCCGTCTCACTTCCACCGATGCTCCCTTTATCTGCCGCTGCCCCCCCCCCATCTGCTGCCATCTCTTCTGTGATCCTGCTGCTGTTCTGATCCATCCTGTAAGTATTATTCGTGGTTCTTTTCTAACTATCCCCAATCCCAACTCCCTATTTCAACCCCCCCCCAACACCACCGATTCCCCCCTACCCCCACCAACGATTCCCCCCACCGATTCCCACCCCCCCGACGATTCCCACCCCTCCCCCACCACCCCCGACGATTCCCACCCCCACCCCCGACGATTCCCCCCCCCACCGATTCCCACCACCCCCGACGATTCCCACCCCCACCCCCGACGATTCCCCCCACCGATTCCCACCACCCACGACGATTCCCCCCCACCGATTCCCACCACCCCCGACAATTCCCCCCCACCGATTCCCAGCACCCCCGACGATCCCCCCACCGATTCCCACCACCCCCGACGATTCCCCCCCACCGATTCCCATCACCCCCGACGATTCCCCCCACCGATTCCCACCACCCCCGACGATTCTCACCCCTCTCCCACCACCCCCGACGATTCCCCCCACCACCCCCGACGATTCCCCCCCCCACCGACGATTCCCATTCCCCCCCCCAACCCCCGACGATTCCCCCCCACCCCACCCCCGACGATTCCCCCCCCACCGATTCCCACCACCCCCGACGATTCCCACCCCTCTCCCACCACCCCCGACGATTCCCCCCCCACGATTCCCACCACCCCCGACGATTCCCACCCCTCCCCCACCAACCCCCAAGAATTCCCACCCCCCCCACCCCCGACGATCCCCCCCACCGATTCCCACCACCCCGACGATTCCCACCCCTCCTCCACCCCCCCCACGATTCCCACCACCCCCGACGATTCCCACCCCCAACGATCCCCCCCCACCGATTCCCCCATTCCCCCACTCCCCCCACCAATTCCCCCCCACCACCACCACCACCACCACCGGCCACCGTCCCCAGCAGAGGACCGACCCCCCCCTGAGCCCAGCACCGGCCACCGGCCCCAGCAGAGGACCGACCCCCCCTGACCCCAGCACTGGCCACCGTCCCCAGCAGAGGACCGACCCCCCCCTGACCCCAGCACTGGCCACCGTCCCCAGCAGAGGACCGACCCCCCCCTGACCCCAGCACTGGCCACCGTCCCCAGCAGAGGACCGACCCCCCCCTGACCCCAGCACTGGCCACCGTCCCCAGCAGAGGACCAACCTTCCCCTGACCCCAGCACTGGCCACCGTCCCCAGCAGAGGACCGACCCCCCCTGACCCCAGCACTGGCCACCGTCCCCAGCAGAGGACCGACCCCCCCCTGACCCCAGCACTGGCCACCGTCCCCAGCAGAGGACCGACCCCCCCCTGACCCCAGCACTGGCCACCGTCCCCACCAGAGGACCGACCCCCCCTGACCCCAGCACTGGCCACCGTCCCCAGCAGAGGACCGACCCCCCCCTGACCCCAGCACTGGCCACCGTCCCCAGCAGAGGACCGACCCCCCCCCTGACCCCAGCACTGGCCACCACCGTCCCCACCAGAGGACCGACCCCCCCTGACCCCAGCACTGGCCACCGTCCCCACCAGAGGACCGACCCCCCCTGACCCCAGCACTGGCCACCGTCCCCACCAGAGGACCGACCCCCCCCTGACCCCAGCACTGGCCACCGTCCCCAGCAGAGGACCGGCCCCCCCTGACCCCAGCACTGACCACCGTCCCCAGCAGAGGACCGGCCCCCCCTGATCCCAGCACTGACCACCGTCCCCAGACTCATCTAGTGACATAATAACACAATAAGCATGGGAGAAAAAACAAGTTCAGCAGTAAACATCTGCAACCACTTATTCATCATTCATCTCCTTATAATTGTTCAAAAAATAAAAAAACTACAGAAAGCCATGAAATAAAATATCTACAAACCCATGAAGTGCCATATGTTCCACATATATTTTCCATTACACACTACACATTACTGTTACCATTCCAGACATGGTGACACCAAGGAACTTGCATAATAACCCAAACATAGAAATACAAATCCATAAATATAGACAAATCACAGCACATTTGCAATAGAAAATGCACAAAAATGGTAACCAAACAAACCGCCAAACATGTTTAATAGTGGCTTCCCCACCCTGAAATGCCATTTGTACATGCATAAAATACTTTAAAGCCCATATATACACATGCTGACATTACTAGTAAATTGCAATGAATACTTCAAAAGTGCAGAAAAATACACTCTCCTGTTTGTGAGTCTCCAGTGTATCTCAAAATGAGTCAGGCCCATTAATACAGGCCCAACAAACAATACAAATATGATTATACTCTGCCTACAGACTGTGCACATGTAGGTAAAGACTAGAGATGAGCGAACCAGCCGCGGTTCGGCTCGAGTTCGGTTCGTCGAACGGAGGTCTCGTTCGAGTTCAGTTCGGCGAACGTTCGACGAACCGAACTCGAACCGCATAGGAAACAATGGCAGGCAATCACAAACACATAAAAACACCTAGAAAACACCCTCAAAGGTGTCCAAAAGGTGACAAACAACTCACAACACAACACAAACACATGGGAAAGTGACAAGGACATATACTCATGCGAAAACAAAAGAGCTGGACAAGGAAAAAGAGGAGGAGACACAGATATAGGCATGGCACGCCCTTCTAAAATCATGTAAAACACCACAAGGTGAAATTTGGCCACACACACACACACCCACCCCTTCAGTGGCAGCACTTGTGCCCCAGTTGTACACTTCACAGGTAGATTTGCATCAAGCACATTCAAAAATACGCCATACTTAACCGTCCCCAGGAGGACACCGGGGTAGGTAGCTAAGTCTTTCCTGATCCCAGCTCTGTTCATCTTGGCTCCTTTTAAAAAACACAGCAAGCAAGGGTTACTCCAAGCGGAGTCTCCCTTTTTTTCAAAAAATTGGGCCACACAGACACTCACCCCTTCAGTGGCAGCACTTGTGCCCTAGTTGCAAACAGGATGTTTTGATGTGCATCAAGCACATTCCAAATCCACAAGCATTTACTCTCTCCAGGATGACACAGGGGTAGTAAATTCCTTGTGGATCCATGACTTGTTCATTTTTTTTTTTTTTTTTCAAAACCTTTTTTATTGATTTTCAATTATATAAAACCGTTACAAAATAATTATGATTACAAAATGGGTTCATTCAACTGACAAGTTATGACATAGAAAAGAGTAATATTCCAGCTTGGGAGTCCCTAAAGTTCTTCAGTTGAAAATTATGCATAGCAAATTAGAGCAAAAGATTCTACCTAAAACACTTGTAACACAAAACCTTAAAACCCTTTGTCATTCTTTAGTATTTTGAGTGCCAATGTCGTATCTTAAGTCTACCTTAACGTCTCATCTCCCCCTCCCTCCTGGGTCTCCACTAGGTGAACCTCAATATCCCCAAGCTATCCTGGATTTCATTCAGAAGGTACCACTCGGTTTGCATGAAAGGTGTCACCAAAGCATTTATTTCTCCCCGCGTGAAATGGATTTCTATAAAGTTTGTCCACCTCCCAAAAAAATTGTCTGTCTTCTTGTCCTTATCCCTTTCCGCCTCTAGTTTCTCCAATCTCAGAAGGTTGTGTAAGTCGTCGATAACCTCCTTTGTAGATGGAGTCTCCCTACGTATCCAATGTCTTAAGATGCACCGTTTAGCTATCATGGCTAGGTCATGAATGATTGCAAATGTCCTTTTGTCCTGGATATTTGGCCCCCCTCTAACTCCTCCTTCAAAGACATGAAAAATCCACACCATTACCTCTAATTTACAAAATATTCCCCATGTTGATTGGGCCAAAATTCTGACTTGATTCCAGAACTTTTGAATTACCTTACATTCCCATAACCCATGTAACATGTCTGTTTTCTCTTTTTGACATTTGGGACACCACGCCTCTCTTCCCGGAATGTTATGGGCCACAATGGCCCTATGTAATATCCTAAACTGAGTGTCTCTCCATCCCTCGTTGATGACGTGCTTTCGCATTTGAACCCATCCTTTCAATATGCTTCCTGTCACTTCTTGTCCTTTCAGTTGTTTTCCCCACGCTGTAAGGGTGCGACTATCCTCCCGAGATATGAGCACTCCCCTAAATGTTCGATAAATTTGGGAGACATTTACATTCGTTGCATCACATTCCAGGAGCTCATCAATCAGGCTTTTGTTCAATTCTCTTCCAACCTCTCCAAGATCCCCAATCACTCCATGCTTTAATTGCTCGTACTGAATGATATGAAAGTTATTGAGGTCGTATTTGTCGAGTACTTCTCGACCTGTCATCCACCTTCTCTCTTCCACATTCATAACATCCTTCATTCTCTGGATACCCTTCTCTTTCCAACTAATAAATAGCTTGTTATCTCGCCCCTGGGGGAAGCTTGGGGCTGCCCAGGGATTTAAATATTTAGACACCTTCCACGCAAGTCCCAACTTCCTTCTTACCAGTTTCCAGGTCAACATGGTATCCCGAAATATCATTGAATTTTTTATATGGCCTTCAACCCCAGACAATGAGGAGTGGAGAATAGACGTCAGATCCCATGGTGCTGCGTATTTATTTTCCAAACCATAATCTGAGTGTCTACTTGTTCCTCTTAGCCAATCAATCACATGTCTCATAATGCACACGAGGTTGTAACCCCTAACATCTGGGAAACTGAGTCCTCCCTCCTCCACTGACTTCATCAGCGTACGTAGCTTTATTCTAGGTTTCTTCCCCCTCCATATAAAATCTGCATACGCTGAGTTGAGTCTGTTGACTTCTTTCAGTTTCAACAATAGCGGAATCGTCTGGAAGGGATACAACAACCTAGGAAAGCTCATCATTTTTACTAGGTGGCATCTTGCCAGAAGTGGTAAGGGCAGACCCCTCCACCCCCTTAGTTGGGTTATGATTTTTTTAATAAGCGGGTCATAGTTCAATTTATAAATTGCTTCCACCGATCTTCCTATATGCACTCCCAAGTACTTGATTGATGTCTGTGCTATAGGTATCCCACATAGACAACCATCTCTCAAGCTTCTACCTGTTATCCCTTGAGATCCCCTTAAAAACAAGATCTCACACTTTTTTTTGTTTAACTTAAAGCCTGAAAGTGAACCAAATTTTTCAATCATGGCAAGAGTCTGTGGCAAATCCGCGTTAGGATCCCCCATATATAATATCACATCATCAGCAAAAAGTGCTGTTTTTATTTCTGTTCCTCTTATCCTAATCCCTTTGAAACTGTTTTGTCCTTGTAGTACTCTTGATAGTGGCTCGATTGCCAAATTAAATAACAGGGGTGATAACGGGCAACCCTGTCTCGTCCCCCTCATCAGGGGGAACACATCCGACAGGAAGCCTGGGGTATGGACCCTAGCTCCCGAATTGGCGTATAAGCCCCTGATGTAGAGTCTCATTCTGCCTTCAATCCCTGTGGCCTCCATCACCTTGTCCAGCCATCTCCAATTGACATTGTCGAATGCTTTCTCAGCATCGAGTGTGACTAGAGCAGGTCTTGCCCCTCCCTCCGTGCGCCCCAATCTAACCGCGTCTACCACTAGGATCGTCTTTCTAATGTTAGTTACTGCATTTCTCCCTTTGATAAACCCTACCTGTTGGTCTGATATTATCCTGGGTAAAATAATGGCCAGTCTGTCAGCCATGATTTTAGACATTAGTTTCAGATCTTGATTGATGAGCGATATGGGTCTGTAACTGGAGGGGTCATCCAGATCTTTGGTTCCCTTAGGGAGTAATTTGATATACGCTATGTTGGCATTTCTAGGAATTTCTGCTCCTCCCAGGATTGCGTTAAAAACTGCAGTTAGATCCGGTGAGATCTGCTCCTTCAATACCTTATAAAATTCGCTATTAAAACCGTCGGGACCTGGTGCCTTATTGACGTTGAGCTTCCTGATTGCTCTCGTCACCTCCTCCACTGTTATGTCTTCATTTAAGGCTCCCCTGTCTTCCTCTGTCAAGCTAGGCATTTGGGCTTGTCTTAACCATTCTTCCTCATTAGGTGTGTGATTATTTCCTGTCCCGTATAACTTTCTATAGTAGTCCCCCAGCAACTTGTTGATAACCTTAGGGTCTGTGGTTACCTCTCCCTCCTTTGTTTTCAGTTTAGAGATCACCGTTACTTTTCTACTACCTCTTGCCAGATTTGCCAGCATCCTTCCCGCCTTATTACCGAATCTATGAAGATCGGCTTCCTTGTGTGACCAGTATAATTGTTCCTTTTTTTTGGCCCACTCATCAAAGCCTCTCTTTGCCTCCAACCATTTGTCTTTTAGCGTGCTAGACCTATCTGCCAAGTACTTTGAATACGCTATCCGCACTACCTCGCTGTGATAGTTGTAATTCTCGTTGGTCTTCCTTTTAATCATTGCCGCATACCCCACCAAGCGTCCCCGCAGGACCGCTTTTGCCGTTTCCCAGTATAGCACTGGGGTCACCCTGTGTTCCTTGTTATCCTCTGCGAATTCCTCCCACCACTCTTTTAGTATCTTATGAAAATTATCTTGTCTGAGGAGGAACGACGGGAATCGCCAGATAATGTCTGACCCTCTCCTAAACTTTTCTCTGATGTCCACTCTCACCGGGCTATGGTCAGAGATCACCATGTTTTCAATCATACACTTTTGTACTCCATTCACAAGATCCCGAGACATCCATATCTGATCTATGCGTGACCAGCTATCATGCGGATGGGAGAAGTGTGTGAACTCTCTGTCGTGCGGATGAGTTAGTCTCCATATATCTTTCAGACCTACATCCTCCAATGTTACGTCCCTGTTGACTGAACTCCTGTCCCCTGCACTAGTCTCCCCCTCCTTCCTCCCTCTGTCTTCAGCCGAGTCTGGAACTGTGTTGAAGTCTCCCGCCACTATGATGTTGGGCTCCTCATCAGATAATATGATGGTCTTTATATTATCATGGAACGCGATCTGTTGCGAGTTCGGTCCATACACATTATAGATACTGAGTCTGCCAGCTGGGCTAATAATTGTTAAGTGCTGCCACCTCCCCTGATCATCCTCCTCATGTGTCACTACTTCATGACTTAGTTGCTTATTTATTAAAATCATGGTGCCCGCTTTCCTGCCTTGCGCTGCTGCCCCATAGACTGAGCCCACCCAGTGTTTCTTCATGCGGAAAAAGTCCTCCCTCCCCAAGTGTGTTTCTTGCAGTAGGGCAATATCTGTTTTTAACCGCTTCAGGTGTCTTAGTATCATCGCCCTTTTGTTGGGTGATCTCAAGCCTTTAACGTTCCATGTTGTTAATTGTACCATGATTGCCTAAATGACCTGGTCTTGCCATGTCCACCCCTTAGAGCCCCACCCTTGGGGGAAACGAGACGACCTATCCTACGTTCACGCATAATTCCATTAGAATGACATTCCCTTCCTCCCTTTTGTGAATGTAACATAGAACAGCATAGCAAAAACAAAAAACATATAACAATAGAACATGTCTTCCCTGTCAAAGACTTTCCGGCGCTTACCGCCATGTTGGTGACTTCCCCTTTTCCTAGCCAAAACATTGAGCTCCCTGGTCCCCCCCCCATAAAGTATATATTCTAATCTTTCCCCCGAACAACATGAAACATCCTTGAGCATTATACCAGACTTAGTACAATATGTCACAAACATTAGATATGCCAGAACCTTACTAATAGCCAAGCATCCGATTTAGTCCTGATATTGAGGGACCCTCACTCCGAGTAAATCAGATCCGCTGGGCCTGTATCCGACGGTTATTCAGTGCTAGTCCCCGTGGCCTGTCCTGGGGCTGTGCCGCTGAGCTGGACTCCGACACCTGTCACCTCTGACCTCCTCTGATGTTCGCCCCTTGGATTGTCCTGCATCTCTCCCCGGGCCTGTAGGGGATCCTCTTCCACCGGTGTCTCCTCCACTAGGTCCTCTCTCTTGTCTTTCCATCCGACTCTTATCTTGTTCTGACATGAGGATGTTTTCAGCTTCCTTATAGTCTTTATAATATGCAAATGAGCCATTGGGATTTCTAACTTTCAATATAGCTGGGTACAGCAACTGGCATTTTATCTTTTTGTTGTACAAAAATGTACAGATTTTACTGAACTCCTTTCTCCTTTTGGAGACATCTGCAGAATAGTCCCCAAAGATTAGCAGTCTATTGCCTTGGTATTGTAGTGGTCGCTTCCGATCTCTGAAAGCCTTCAGAATTTCCTCTTTGTGTTTATAATCGAGGTACTTGACTATAACCTGTCTGGCTCTTGGTGAAAATTTATTTGAATTTTGCCCTTCAGCTTTATTTGCCTCCTTTTGCCTCAGTGGACCCACTCTGTGGGCCCTTTCCACCCTAAATTTCGCCTTTATGCCTAGGGCCTGTGGTAGCTCCAGCTCACAGATGTTATCCAACTGCCCCATTGATACCGATTCTGGCAGTCCCACTATGCGTAAGTTGTTGCGTCTCGATCTGTTTTCTAGATCTTCCGCCTTGTCCCTCAGGTAGTCATTGGACTTCATTAAGGTTGCTATTTGCTCTTGCATGGTCAGTATTGCTTCCTCTGACTCGGATATTCTCTGCTCTGTTTCTATCAATCTGGTTGCCTGATCATTTATTTCCTTTTGCATAGCCGCTAATGATGTCTGTATAGCGGTTTCAATAGCTGTTTTGATTTCTTTGGACAGATGGGATGCCACTTCATCTGCCAGTTTTTTATAATCTACATTAAATTCTTGTGGTTGCTTGTGTTGTCCTGCAGGTGGTGCTGTCTTTCTAGTTTTCCTCACCTGCACTGATCCTCTGCCTCCTTCTAGCTGCTTGTAATTTTGTGACACTACTGTGCCTGGGTGCTTCTTGCAGCGTTTATTAGGGGTAATAAAACCAGTACTTATCTTTTGTTGAGATTGTCCCGATCCATTTCCCCTGTGCTGCGGCTCCATATTCTCTCCCAGCCCTCCTGTTCCTTCATTGCTGCTCTCCTCCTCCCTGCTTTCTTCTTCCTCCATGTCCCCCTCCTCCTCCCATTGCTGACCGTCCTCTTCTGTCCCCTGCTGACACTTCTCTCCAGTTTCACTTTCCTCTGTTTCCCCACTCACTACCTCGTCCTCCTCTCTCTGTCTCCGGCACAGCTTAGCTGCATCTCCTGCCCGTGTTTCTGGCTCCTCCTCCATCATGCTCTCCGGCACCATGCTGTTTTCCTCCACTCCACTCCGGCCCACAGCGTCGCCGCTCCTACAGGTTCCCTCTCCACCTCCAGCACTGCGCAGCAGGTACCGTTCCATTGCCGCTCTCTTCCGGTTCCCTGCTTCCTCACTTTCACCGTGGTCACTCGTTCGGGGGGGCTTCTATCTGACGCTTTCTCCGGGGGGTAGCAGGAGCTTCCCTTCTACACCACCACCTCAGCCAGGACCGGAACCGGAAGTCGACTTGTTCATTTTGATGAACGTTAGTCTGTCCACATTGTCACTGGACAGACGCGTGCGCTTATCTGTCAGCACACACCCAGCAGCACTGAAGACACGTTCAGAGACAATGCTGGCAGCTGGACACGACAAAATCTCCAAGGCGTAAGTGGAGAGCTCTGGCCATTTTTCAAGATTTGAAGCCCAAAATGAGCAAGGCTCCATTTGCAAAGTCATGGCATCGATGTTCATTTGGAGATACTCCTGTATCATCCTCTCCAGCCGTTGACTACGTATCAGACTTGTTGTCTCTGGTGGCCTTGCAAAGGAGGGTCTAAAAAAATTATGAAAAGATTCAATAAAATTGCTGTTACCAGTAGCACCAGATACGGTGCTACTGGTATGGGTAGACTGTTGAAGATGACCGTCCCATGTTTGTCAAGTTACAACTGGGAGATTCACTCCCTGCACCTGCACGGTTGTTTGGTGGAAAAGCCGAGCTAAGATCGAGTAACAGCTTCTGCTGATACTCCTGCATACGTGCGTCCCTTTCTATGGCTGGAATTATGTCACAAAATTTGGACTTGTACCGGGGATCTAATAGTGTGGCAAGCCAGTAGTCATCATCACTTCTAATTTTGACAATACGAGGGTCATGTTGGAGGTAGGGCAGCAAGAAGGCGCTCATGTGTCTTGCGCAGCCATGCGGACCAAGTCCACGCTGTTTTTGTGGCATAGAGGTGCTAACCGTTCTTTCTTCCTCTGACATCTCCCCCCAACCTCTTTCAACTGAAATTTGACCAAGGTCTCCCTCATCCGCTGAGTCTTCCATGTCCATGGACAGTTCGTCCTCCATTTCTTCATGTTCTCCTGCACCTTCCTCAACATTTCGCCTGCTACCATGCGCCCTTGTTGATCCCTGTCCCCCATGGTCCCATGCCTGCCGCGTTGGTGATGATGAACGTCTGGACCTTGGTGATGTTGTTGTGTCTTGCGCATATGAATCCTCCTGTAGTTCCTCCCCTTCCTGTTGTCCCACCCCCTGACTCCAAATAGTGTTTAGCGTGTGCTCCAGCATGTAAATGACTGGAATTGTCATGCTGATAATGGCATTGTCAGCGCTAAACATATTCGTCGCTATGTCGAAACTGTGCAGAAGGGTGCATAGGTCCTTGATCTGAGACCACTCCATCAGGGTGATCTTCCCCACCTCTGCATCTCGTTGGCCCAGGCTATACGTCATGACGTATTGCACCAGGGCTCGGCGGTGCTGCCACAGTCGCTGTAACATGTGGAGAGTCGAATTCCAGCGTGTTGCCACATCGCATTTCAGGCGATGAACCGGCAGGCCGAAAGACTTCTGGAGCGATGCAAGTCGCTCAGCTGCGGCGGTTGAACAGCGGAAGTGAGCATACAGTTTACGTGCCCTGGTCAGAAGGCCATCTAGGCCGGGATAGTGTGTTAAAAATTGCTGTACAACAAGGTTCAACACGTGAGCCATACAAGGCACGTGTGTCACCTTGCCCAGGCGAAGGGCCGCACCCAGGTTTGCAGCATTGTCGCACACGGCCTTACCAGGCTGCAGGTTGAGTGGAGACAACCATTTATTAAACTCAGTCTCCAGAGCTGCCCACAACTCATCCGCTGTCTGACTCCTATTTCCAAGACATGTCAAGCTAAAGACCGCCTGATGCCGTTGCGCTCTGCTGCCAGCATAGTAATGAGGGGTGCGTGATTCCTTCTGCGCAGTGAGAACGCTGGTGGCCTGACCAGGCAGGCTTGGGGCGGAGGTGGAGGACCCAGATGAGGTGGAGGAGGCAGAAGCTGTGGAGGAACTTGGACAGACAGAGGATTGACACACAAGTCGTGGGGACGGCAAGACTTGTGCAGCAGACCCTTCACCATCTATCACCATAGTTACCCAGTGCCCAGTCAGCGACATGTAACGTCCCTGTCCATTCTTACTGGTCCAAGTATCGGTGGTGAAATGCATCCGTTCACACACAGAGTTTCTCAAGGAAGCGGTGATGTTGTGTGCGACATGCTGGTGTAGCGCGGGCACACCTTTCTTAGAGAAGTAGTGGCGACTGGGCATCTGGTACTGGGGCACAGCGACAGACATAAGGTCTCTAAAATCCTGTGTGTCCACCAGGCGGAAAGGCAGTATTTCCGTAGCCAAGAGCTTACAGAGGGATAAAGTCAACCTCTTAGCTTTGTCATGGGTCGCAGGAAATGGCCTTTTATTTGTCCACATCTGAGGGACAGAGATCTGGCTGCTGTGTGTAGACGGTGTTGATTAGGGTGTCCCTGGAAAAATCCAGGTTTGTGAGGAAAGTGCAGGTGTAGACATGATGTTGCCTTCATCCAACGTTGGTGCTATCGATGTCTGAGAGAGCTGTACACACGCACTTGTTTCCCCGTCCAAACCAACTGACGACCTACCAAGCAAACTGCCTGTTGCAGTTACAGTGGTGGAAGTTGTGCATGGAAAACCAGGTGTGACAGCTGTCCCCATAGTCCTAGAAGATGAAGAGCGCGCGGATGCACTGGAATGGGCAGGCGGTGGATGGTTCTCTCCGCTAGTCCACATTGCAGCATGGTGAGCTTCCCACTGGGACATATGATATTTATTCATGTGACGATTCATGGAAGAAGTTGTCAAACTGCTGAGGTTTTGCCCTCTACTAACAGAATCACGACAAATTTTACAGATCACATAATTTGGGCGATCTTTTGCTATTTCAAAAAAGGACCAGGCTAGGCAAGGCTTAGAGGGCATGCGACCTGCTGATCCACCCCGACTAGTGCTCAGAGGCAGAGTGGTGGCTGAGGATGCAGTTGTAGACGTGCTACCAGTGCTCCGACTCTGTCCAGGAAGGCGCAAGGTAACTTCATCGTCGGTTGCATCCTCCTCCACCGCCTCTGTTGACCTCCTCGAGTGCCTGACTGTGGGTTGACAGTAGGTGGGATCTAGAACTTCCTCATCAATTTTTGTGTTTGCAACCCCCCTCACCCTCAGACCAAGCCTCTTCTTGCCCTGACCGAATATTTAAGTTGTCATCCCAATCTGGTATCTGCGTCTCATCGTCATCAGTATGTTCCTCATTGTCTATAACAACAAGTGTTACAGTTTGTAAAAAAGGGTCAACATTATGCTCAGAAACTTGGTCCTCACGGCCTGAATCTGAGTCACAAAGGTTCTGGGCATCACTGCAGACCATTTCCTGGTCTGTACTCACTGTAGCTTGGGAGCAGACTTCTGATTCCCAGGCTATAGTGTGACTGAACAGCTCTGCAGACTCAGCCATCTAAGTTCCACCATACTGTGCAGGGCGGATGGAGACTTCAGAGCTGGGAGAATGCAAGTGTGATTGGGCTGACAACTCAGAGGACTGGTGTTTTTTGGATGCGGTAGTTGAGGTGGCGGAGAGGGCACTTGTTGGACCACTTGAGATCCATTCAAGCATTTTCCTTTTTTGGCCATCATCTACCTTTGTTCCAGTTGTTCGTGTCCGTAAAAAAGGGAGCACATCGGATTGTCCACGGTAAGTAGTAGACATCTTACTTTTGCTGGAAGATGGTCTGTCTTCAGAAGATGTTAATGGAGCTTTGCCACCTTCCCCTCGGACAAACCCTTTTTTTCCTTTTCCAACACGCCTCTTCCCCTTTCCACCAGCATCTGTCATTTTGCCACTCATTTTGATTGCGACAAGATTGTGCACTTAAAATGTGGTAGTAAAAATTGAGAGGTGGTGTAGATTTCAGCGGTGGTCTAGCTTTATTAACAGCAGAATAAACAACAATAATTATCCCTGACAATGCAACTACGGCCCTTAAACTGGCAGCATAGTTTGCTAGTATAATGGCTTAGTAACAATGAGTTTGAGTGTGCAATGCAGGCAGACGTGCTGCAAATATCTTTGCACTAGTGGGACATTACAGAAGTCCAACAGCCACTTTTAGGATGCCACTAAGTTTCCTCAGTGTTTGCTAGTATAATGGCTTTAGTAACAATGAGTTTGAGTGTGCAATGCAGGCAGACGTGCTGCAAATATCTTTGTACTAGTGGGACAATACAGAAGTCCAACAGCCACGTTTAGGATGCCACTAAGTTTCCTCAGTGTTTGCTAGTATAATGGCTTAGTAACAATGAGTTTGAGTGTGCAAAGGGCAGGAGGGTACAGTGGCAGGGTTGTGTGTCTGGGTAGAGGAAAGGAAGCCTGCCTTTCTATCCCTCCTAATGGGGAAATGCAGCGAGGAAATCCCTGACCTTAGCTACACAGACGCTGTCATCTTGTGTAGCTGTTAAAATCTGTTTTCACGGCCCTGACTGTCACCTATGGCTCTGACCCTGCCGGTATTAGCCCTTACAAGGGCTGAAAGAAACTTCTATCCCTATTCTGTATAGCGCTGTGTATAGAGCGTACACAGCAGTATCGGAGACAGGAGCTACGCCAGCGGTGACTGACACCAAGACGCAGAAGGCAGATAATGGCGTGCTGGAGGAAAATGTCCGTTTTTATAATGCAGGGACATGTGACATGGACATCCTATCACACATGCCGTTGCTTCTCTGGCTAAAAGTCCACTTAGCTGTGTGTGTGTCTGGGATTGGCTGACATGCTGGCCCGCCCCACTACACGCGCGCGCTTAGGGAAGGAAGACAAGGGGAAAAAAAAAAAAAATGGCGATCGCCATTATCCAAACAGCAGTGATCTGAATGCGCTGTTCCCGCACACTATACACTGAAATTTCATAATAGTGTGAGTCACAGAGTGACTTACACTATTACAGCGGAAAGCCAGCTAGTAATTAGCTTGTCTTTTTGCTGCTAGAACCGTTCTCGAACGTATCTAGAACTATCGAGCTTTAGCAAAAAGCTCGAGTTCTAGTTCGATCTAGAACAGCCCCCAAAATCACTCGAGCCGCGAACTGGAGAACCGCGAACCGGAGAACCGCGAACCGCGCTCAACTCTAGTAAAGACAGAAGCAATGCAAATATCTGTACTCACCATATCTATTTTTCTTTCCAGGGGTGCATTGAGCCCATCCATTCCTAGGGTAGACTATCTCTGCCACAGCCATCCATGCTCGTTCCACCATTAGCCTGTCATGATAGCCATCAACACGTGTGTCCCACAGCTCTGGATGCCTCTCTACTTCTCCAATCAGCCTCTCTGTATCGATTCTGGGCGCCATGCTCAGTACCTGTGTTGTTCTCTGTGCTCAAAGTTCCCCTGCAGTGAGAGGACAGGTGCCCAGCTGCTGTCTGGCGTGCAAATGAGACAGGAAATGTCTGTTTGGCGCCAGAATTAATGGCCTACAATTGACCTGATAGATTGGTAACAAGTGTTTCAGATTTTGTGATGAAATACGGACACGGACGATACGTGCTGAACACGGACATACTCCGTGTGCGGTCCGTGCAGGCACGGACCCATAGACTAAAGCGGGTCCGTGCCTGCGTGTTGCCGGCCAAAAACGGACATGTCGTCAGTGTTGAAAAGCGCACACATGTACTTACGACACGGACACACGTTCCGTGTGATTTTACGTGCGTGTGCCATCTACCATTGAATAACATGGGTCTCCGTGTGTACGTGTCTCCGGTACGTGCAAATACGTACCGCACATGTACAAATTACACGGATGTGTGTTGTGGGTCTCAAGGAAATGGGATTTACATACAGAAAAGCTAAACAATAAAAAGATGACTGCCTGAAGAGAACATGTAAATTTCCACAGTCGTTGATGATATGGGGCTGCATGTCAGGTAAAGGCACTGGTGAGATGGCTGTCATTACATCTTCAATAAATGCCCAAGTTTACATTGAAATTTTTGACACTTTTCTTATGCCATCAATTGAAAGGATGTTTGGGGATGATTAAATCATTTATCAAGATGATAATGCATCCTCCCATAGAGAAAAAACTGTGAAAACATTCCTTGAAAGACACATAATATCAATGTCATGGCCTGCAAATAGTCCGGATCTCAATCCAATTGAAAATCTTTTGGTGGAAATTGAAGAAAATGGTCCATGACAAGGCTCCAACCTGCAAAGCTGATCTGGCAACAGCAATCAGAGAAAGTTGGAGCCAGATTCATGAAGATGCTGTTTGTCACTCATTAAGTCCAAGCCTCAGAGACTGCAAGCTGTTCTAAAAGCTAGAGGTGGTGCCACAAAATACTATTGATGGAGGGTTCTTTTGTTTGTTTGTTTTTCATGATTCCATAATTTTTTTCCTCATTGTTGATTGATTCCATAATTCCCCCCCCCCTGTTTGTTCTTATAAATTAACCGTTACTGGCTAGCACATTCTGTTTTCATGATTTTTTTTTTGTTTCTTAAAGCCAGAAAGTTGCCATTTGAAATGACTTTAGTTTGGTACCATGTCTGTGATCTGCTTTATTTTTTGTAAAAAATTTTTTATTGGTATTTTTCAAACAATAGTAAGTACATGCTGTAACATTTCCTTTTACACGCTTCTTTTGACATATTTATAATGATTAAAGAAACCAATATATATGGTAAGATTTAACAGGTATAAAAAAGTATTACCAATACATTGAAATGCACCTAACTGGATGAATGAACGTGTGCACCCGAACCCCACTGACACCATGAACACGGTTTATTCACATTCGAAAACGCAATATATGTGAATAACTTCGCCTCCTCCACACTTGATATCCCATTCTCTTATACCTGGTCCAATTCTGGAGCCACTCTTCCATTTTAATATGCATCACACTAAACATTAATCTAGTTTAGAAATTACTCATCTTAACAGCTGTTAATGGCACGATAGTCTAGAAAAGTCTAACCATTTCCCCCAGGACACTTCAAACTGGAAACCTTTATTTTTCTTGCTGACAATCATATGTTCCATAATACAGTTGTGCTGTATTTTTGTAATAATTTCTTGAATGGACGGTACAGACTGTTGTTTCCATTTATTTGCAATGCTAGCTCTAGCTACTGTCAAGAGACGGGCGGTAATAACTGCATCATCATAGGTCATAGTTTCTAATCCTAAAGACAGCAGAGCTGTTCCCGGACCCAAGTCAAAGGCATACCCCAAAACTTTACTCAGTAATTGTTGCACCTCTTTTTAAACTTGTTGGATTATTCCACATTCCTACCACACGTGAATTAACGAGCCTGGAGAGTTCTCACACCTCCAGCAAGTATCTGAGGAATGCGGGAAGATTTTGTTTAATCTTACTGTTGTATAATACCACCTATAAAGAATCTTTCTGGAGGTCTCTAGATGATTAATGCAATGCGACATCTTTATTATGCAATTGGAACGTGTGCCGCCCCCGTGCCAGAAGTCAGCGCTGCTCGGATCCGGGCAATCAGGGGTAGTGGCTCAAGGGTCTCCGGACCTGGGGGCCTCGCGGACATGCCAAATAAAAAGGGGGGACGTAGATGTACGGGCTAGGCCGTATTAAGTTCATGACGCCACCCATGGTGTGTGGTGAGGTGGGACACCACCGCTGCAGTTGTGGGGCACTCGGGGGAGATGTTGCGGCAGCTAGTTGTTAACGCCTCCGTGGGTAGGGATGGTGGCCCCGGGGTCTCAGTGCAGGGTATAGCGACCGCAGGGAGTGTTTATGTACTCACTGTTAATAAACCACACAAGTCTTTTGTAAACCAAGGTGCTGGTGGCCGGTGCCGTGGCCGGTTGCATTCGGGTCCCCCACCCGGTGGTCTCTATCCTTTTCTCTGCACTTTTTTGTGTAAGGTGGACTTCCTAGTGTGAAACTCAGGAGTCCGCTCCCGGCTTTATGTGGCCTATGAAGCCGTGCCCGCAGACGCTGGCCCATGGTATCTATGGGCCCTGGTGGTGACCTTCTATCCCTATCGGTGGGCTGTTGTCTTCTATAAGGGACTTTGGGTGGGACAGGACCTCTAGTCCTGGCCTCAATCGGTAAATTAGCCAGTCCGCTTGTTTCTGGTTCTGGCTTCAGGGTCCGAGTACCCCCCTTTGTGCTATGGTTTCCGGGCCGGTTCCCCGTGTCGGTACCGGCGGGCTACAACCCTGTCCCGGTCCACCTCGGTTCTGCCGAGCCGGCTTTCCGTCTCCTGCTGACGGAGCCCATGTCTGCCTCCTGGCCAGAGGCACCAGGGCTCCTACCCTGGTACCGTTCAACTTGAACTTTCCTGCTGGAGCTACACTTAGCTCCAGCCCACACTCCTCTCCAAACTGAACTCTCAGCTTATCTGCTTGTTTTCCCGCCCCTGGCTGTCTAGACCCCTGGGTGGACATGTCCTAACCGCCTGGTCAAGCTAGCTGGTGTGTCTGTCTGTCCCTAAGGGGGTGACTAGGGTTTCTGGTCGGCAGTGTGTTTCCTAGTGAGGGAAGGTGTTATGCGGGGGCCTAACTGTGACTACCT
This sequence comes from Anomaloglossus baeobatrachus, assembly GCF_048569485.1. NCBI lineage: Eukaryota > Metazoa > Chordata > Amphibia > Anura > Aromobatidae > Anomaloglossus > Anomaloglossus baeobatrachus. The sequence goes on from NC_134357.1 coordinate 525,081,525, forward strand.
GGTTTTGCCAGGGCGTCACATTCCCCCTTGGTTTAATACACACCATCCATGGCCTGTCCGACCACCACCATTTATTGAACTGGAAAAGATAAAATAGAGTAAAACAGCTTACAATTATAATAACATATTTACAATCAAGTATATTTTGTTTTCTTCCCTTACGGGAGGCATGTTACTTAAACGTTGCACATATAAAACCGGGACGGGACGGACCGGGTCCTTCTCACCACACCCACCAAAAATAACCTAGCCCTGATGCTACCTCTAAAACACAGGTTGGCACCCCTTGCCCAAGTCCAGGATAGGTCCGGGTGTTGCCCAAACAGGCCGGGTAAAAAGTTCCTTACCCGGCAGTCTTTTTCAGGGACCCCGCGTCCAGGGGACCCATGAAACAGAAGTTAGTCACCGGTTTTGCTGGTGACAGGGCCTCGACCGACTCTACCGCAGGCCCATCCTCCAATCAGCCTCTCCAGAGACTGCGGCATGGTGAGAAGGTTGGTCTGGGGCTATTTACAAAACCCAAAAGTTTATGGGTTAGCCTGCAAGTTCACGGCCATTGTCTTTTTAACTGAAACATGGGATCTGTAAAGGGATCAACAGATGGTCCCAACGGGGACTTTGCAGGGAAGTTAGCCGGGAACCACTACCTATTCCATTCTCCACCATGGGTCTCCAGTACCACCTTCACATGTTACACTGCTCCGGATCCTGGTGGTAGCTTGCCGCAGGTAACCTTTCTCCGTATAAATGCGAGCATGCACATCCATTTTACCCTTTCCTCGAGCAGCGATCTCCCTACGCAGCTGCTGTTACTGCCGCTCCCAGTCTGGGGCACGGGTTCCGTGTCTCGCCTCCTGCTCAGGAGCCAGGCCCACTCGGGTGCCCTCGGCGCCGGCTACAACCGGCCTCTCATACTGCTGTGGGCCCCACTGATCAGTGGCCTGCTCCGCCTCTCCGCAGGTGTACTTGGGAGCGGCCGGCACCGCGGCCGGGGTAGACCTCCGGTCGGGTGCTGCCTCCGTTGCGGCCGGGCGGACTGCCGGGGCCGACGTCATATCTGCTGCGGCTGGGCGGACTGCCGGAGCCGACGTCATCACTGGTGCAGCCAGGCTCGGGGCCGGTAGGGATGTCGTCAGCAGTGCCGGAGCGATGGTGACGGTAAGGCCTGAGGGCCCAGCAGCTAGGTCCTCCCCCATAGATGGTACGGTCCCCGCTGCCACGGACTGGGGCAGCGGGTTGGTCGGGGCGTTGGCTGCGGACACGAGCGACGAGGGAAACAACGTGGTGGACAGGAGCAGGCCGGAACCCTCAGCCGGGACGGCCGGTTCCTGGGGAACATAGGGGCGTGGATCGCTGCTTACCCGCTCCTCCGAGATCATTTCCACTTCGCGCGCCCGGACAGCTGCAGCCAGGCCCTTCATCTCCGACGCCCACTTCGCCAGCATGAAGTGGACTTAAGCCTGGATCGTCTGACACATCCTGCCGCGTTGGTGTCCAGGAACGGGTTTCTGCAGAGTCCTGGCGTCACTGCACTTCACATCACTAGTTACAAGCCGCTCCGTCCTCCCCCTTGGTCTTTTGCAAGCACTCCTTTTTGCGGCCTGTTAGTTTCGTTTTACGACCTCGGGGTTCACCTTCCGGCCGTGTTCCCAGGGGGCGGGGCTTCGGCTTTCGCGCCCTTTTCTCGGAGAAGAAGACGCTGGGCTGTAGTTTTCGTGCCCAAAATGGCGGCAAAAATGGCGACTTCTGAAAATTTTGCAACGGATCACCGCTGACTGTCCAATACAAGGCACACTTCCACAAGGTAAGGATGGGTAAGTATCCTGTTCGTGACGCCAAGTTTTCGTGGTGTGCCGCCCTTGTGTCAGCAGCCGGCGCTGCTCAGATCCGGGCCTTCAGGGATGGTGGCTCGAGGGTCTCCGGACCCGGGGGTCTCGCGGACATGCCGAATAAAAAGGGGGGACATAGATGTATGGGCTAGGCCGCATTAAGATTGTGACGCCACTCACGGTGTGTGGTGAGGTGGGACACTACCGCTGCAGTTGTGGGGCACCCAGGGGAGATGTTGCGGCAGCTAGCTGTTAACCCCTCCGTGGGTAGGGATGGTGGCCCCGCCCGGGACCCGGGGTCTCAGTGCAGGGTATAGTGACCGCAGGGAGTATGTTTGTGTTCTCTCTGTTAATAAACCACACAAGTCTCCGGTAAACCAAGGTGCTGGAGGCCGGTGCCGCGGCCGGTTGCATTCGGGTCCCCCACCCGGCTGGTGGTCTCTATCCTTTTCTCTGCACTTTTTTGTGTAAGGTGGACTTCCTAGTGTGAAACTCAGGAGTCCGCTGCCGGCTGTATGTGGCCTAAGGAGCTGTGCCCGCAGACGCTGGCCCATGGGATCTATGGGCCCTGGCGGTGACCTTCTATCCCTATCGGTGGGTTGTCGTCTTCTATGAGGGACTTTGGGTGGGACAGGACCTCTAGTCCTGGCCTCAATCGGTGAATTAACCAGTCCTCTTGTTTCCTGTTCTGGCTTCAGGGTCCGAGTACCAGGTGGCACCAAAGCAATGCAGAAAGTGTCCAGGAATTTATACTATCAGAATGTTGCTGCAAAAAACGGTTTCCTTGGCAAGAAGTATGTAGACAAGTAATAAATGTATATCAAAGTTTCAAGAGCAGAAGTTTAGTGGGTGTAAGGCACTTAGTTGTGTTATTGCTTTTTTTTTTTCTTTCTTTTTACGGTTCTGCACTTTTTTTTTTCCCCCTTTGCCCCTCCACTTATATCAGGCTAACCAAGGACCTTGGATCTTCACTAGCGCTGATTGAATGCCCCAAAAAACGGTACCGGCAGATCACTGACAGATTTAAAAATAAGTCCCATCCGCTTCGGAATCCAGTGCCCAGAATCTGGAGATTTGGAGATTAAAACGTCTGTGGAGGGCATAGGGGGGTAGGAGCACACGCGGTGTACTCACTGCGGCGTTGTCATGGCAGCATACTCCTTCTGTGTCACGCTTTTACCTTCCGAAGCCAACAACTCAATATTCACTACTTTGCCTGCCCACCGGTGCGTGTAATTGGTTGCAGTTAGACGCGCCCCCACCCTGAGTAGCAGCAACAAATCACAGGCGGCAGGACAGCCGTTGGGCGGTAAAAGTGTCTGCCAGTCAGTATCATGGTAAAAAATAAATAATTAAATAAAACAATCGGCAGGACAGTTATAGAGCGCTGCCGCAGCCCCAGCTGTCCGGCTGTATCTGTGCTGTGTATCCAGTGCCCACAGTCACACGTGTGAGGCTTTGCCGGGTGATGCCATGGCAGACTCTCGCGAGGCATAACCCTCAAGCATCACCCTGAGAGGCATCACCCTGAGAGGCATGACATCACCCGGCACAGCCTGCCGTTCTCTGAACATGAGTGTGCAGGTACCTAGAAACACATGCACGCTCCTGTCAGAAGAGTGCTGCTGTGCCGGTGATGCGCTGTTAGACTCCTGGGGGTCTGCCAGGCATAACATCACTCGGCACAGCCTGCCGTTCTCTGAGTATGAGCGTGCATGTACCTAGAAACAAATGCATTCAATTGTCAGACTCGCGAGAGTCCCTCGCAAGTGTTACTGCAGCTTAAGAGAAAACGCATGCGGCTTTTTTTTTTTTTTTTTAAATTAAATAAATAATTTAAAAAAAAAACCCCGACGTGTGGTCACACCTAATTTTCATCCCCAGCTATGATAATGCCGGCTGGGGGCTGGTATTCTCAGCCCACAGCTGCCCGGTATTGCCACATCTATTAGATGTTACAATCCTGGTACATTACTGGCCCTTCCCATTGCCCTGGTACGGTGGCAATCATGGTAATGAGAGGTTAATAGCAGCGCACAGCTGCTACTAAGCCCTAGGTTTCTGATGGCACAGGCTTCTATGAGATACCTGCATCACAAACCTGTAAATAACAGTAAATAAACACACACAAAGAGAAAAATCCTTTATTTGGAATAAAATACAAAACACGCACTCTCCTTCACCACTTTATTAACCCCCAACACAGGCCTCCAGCTCCGGTGTAATCCACACGAGGTCCACGATGACACACCCAGCTCCACTACATCTCAGAGCAAGCAGCCATAGAGAAGACTGCCAGCCCTGAGTGTAGCCTATTACTGAGCCGCGATAAGCGATGACTGTCACAGGCTGGGAGGCGCGTCAGCCTGGAACCAATCACAGATGAGAGGATGGCCGGTGGGCGGGGCAAACATGGAAAGTTGCGTGTATGCGATGCACAGTGCAGGAATGCGTGACCTGGAAGCAGTGTGCCGCCATGATACCGAGTCTCGGTAAGTATGAAACTCTCACTTATTTCTTCTTTTCTTTATTTTTACTTAATTGCCGCATCCGGATCGTGCACCCAGAATCCCGTGCCTGGGTCCGGCACCCTAATATCGTTGAAACCGCGCAGATCCGCTCAGCCCTACTCAGGAGGTGAAGACTGAGTATTGGTGGGAGAGGTGTATGAATGCTGGAGGCGGTGGGCTACTTCTATCCTTTAGTGACGGTGTCTGGTAAGGAGAAGGAAACTCTCTGTGGAAAGGTAAAATCCAAGCTGCCATTTATCCTAAATCAAGCGAGGCCCCAAGCATAGCGAGATCAAGAAAGCCACAAACTGCTCAAAGCCAAGATGGTTTTAGATGCCAACATGCTACCTATCCTCAGGAGGAGTTTGTACCCAGCTCCACCACTGCCTTTTTTATGTACATCTTTTTGTATTAATAAATCCATTTTTATGGACCTTGGAGTGGAGCCACTTTTTCTTCTTCTGTGGATAATCCTTCGGACATTTGCTCTTATCTGAATGTGCTCCTCCTTGCTCAAGCTCGTTTTGTTACAAGGACAGGAGCAGCTTTTCTTCGGCACTAAACTTTGTAACTTTTGTATTTCTTTTTCATATTTGAAGCCCACTAGAGGTCACTAGCATCCGCAGAAAGATGCAATAGAATGGTCGAGCAAGCCGTAAGTCAGTCCTGGGCAGTCACGTAGGTAGAGAAGGATAAGTGGAGCCGGAGTCAAGTGAGAGCGGAGGGTCAGAAAGTCAGGAGGTATCGTCAGGAGCCAGAGGGGAGCAGAGCAGTAGTGAGATAGCAAGCTGGGTCGTAAACCGAGAAGACAAGTAAGTATAGAGGGAGTGGAGACAGGATAACAAAGCAGAGAGCGGGTTAGGGAGACAGGGAGGTAAGGCAAGACGGAAAGGACGGAGGTCAGGGAAAGGAGTACTAGGTAGCGGGCAGCATCAGAACAGACTCACATGGACCAGAAGTGCACACTGCAGAGCAGGAACTATTCACTGGTGGCGTACCAAGGAAAACAGTTCCAAGATAAGGCAGCGTGACTCCTGGAACGAGGCACAACAGAATAGGGTCCTTCCATTGGGCCTAACCCTGGAGAATGCAGACAGCAGGAAACTAAACACATACAATGGCTCTTCACAAGCAAAGTCATACGAGAATCATAACAGTAATATTTCTGATTTTATTAAACTGTTTAAGCACCAAGTCCAGGAAAGTGTCAAAAAAATGACCCTGGCTTTCAAAGGGTTAAAAGCTCAATTTTGGAAAAAGATGTATTAACATGTAGTCCTGTGTCATATAGAAATGATAAAATCCATAAAGTAGCCTATAAATGGGGCCAGCTATAAAGCTGACCCCCTCCTTTGGAAACAAGTAATTAAAGAGAATCCTCTAGCAGATGTGAGGCCAATCTCAGCTTGAATGCACAAGAATGCAGAAAAGCACAGATTTATGATCGGTAGAGATAAGAGCACCACTTGAACAGAAAAATAGCAGATAAATTAAAATCCTTTGTTTCACAATATAGAAAATATGAATGAAGGTTTTATGAACTGCATTGATATAATAGAAAAGTCATTAATTACAAATTTGTGATAAAACAGAGAATGCAAAGCATTGTTCTGCATCATTGGGTGATGACCAGGGTCCCACCAAATGGAGATTGGCCAGAGAGATGAAAATATCTATGCAATGTCTCCTATCTATGAACAGATAAAATCATGATAGGAAAGATGACAGTAATATCTTCTGCCTGGGACATTCAGTGGCAACAATATTGTAAAAGTTGGGAATCTCATAATTTTCTAAGATTTATGCCTGCTTTACACCAGACGATCTATCGTGCGATAGATCGTCGGGGTCACGGTTTTTGTGACGCCCCTCTGGCATCTCTTGAGACGTCGGCCTGTGTGACACCTCCTAGCGACACAGTATCGCTCACAAATTGTGAGTCGTGTACTGGTTGCTAGGTTTCATAAAATCGTTTATTTTACTTTGCGCCGGTTGTTCATCGTTCCCTTGGCAGCACACGTCGCTCCGTGTGACACCACAGGAACGATGAATAGCAGCTTACCTGCGTCCCGCGGCTCCCGTCGGCTATGCGGAAGGAAGGAGGTGGGCGGGATGTTTACATCCCGCTCATCTCCGCCCCTCCGCTTCTATTGGCCAGCGGCCATGTGATGTCGCAGTGACGCCGAACATCCCTCCCACTCCAGGAAGTGGATGTTCGCCGCCCTCAGCGACGTCGCACAGGAGGTAAGTACGTGTAACGGGGGGTTAACGACTTTGTGCGCCACGGGCAATCAATTGCCCTTTGCGCACAAACGACGGGGGCGGGTACGATCGATCGTGAAATTGCACGATCGGTCGTCCCGTGTAAAGCAAGCATTAGACACATCCTGCCATCCAGCTGTGTTATGTGTCACCAGAGGGGAAGGATGTGGGTGTAACTTGTGTTAATAAAATGCTAATGCCAATAATGATCCTCATACAACATTGCTGTATAGGATTGTTCCACATTCCATTGGAGTCCTTCTTTCTATAAATCTGAATCTACAGTTATATGGAAAAGTTTGGGCACACCTATTAATGTTAACCTTTTTTCTTTATAACAATTTGGGTTTTTGCAACGGCTATTTCAGTTTCATATATCTAATAACTGATGGACTCACTAATATTATTGAATTGAAATAAGGTTTATTGTACTAACAGAAAATGTGCCATCTGCATTTAAACGAAATTTGACAGGTGCATAAGTATGGGCACCTCAACATAAAAGTGACATTAATATTTTGTAGATCCTCCTTTTGCAAAAATAACAGCCTCTAGTCGCTTCATGTAGCTTTTAATGAGTTCCTGGATCCTGGATGAAGGTATATTTGACCATTCCTGTTTACAAAACAATTCCAGTTCAGTTAAGTTTGATGGTCGCCAAGCATGGACAGCACGCTTCACATCATCCCACAGATTTTCAATGATATTCAGGTCTGGGGACTGGGATGGCCATTCCAGAACATTGTAATTGTTCCTCTGCATGAATGCCTGAGTAGATTTGGAGCGGTGTTTTGGATCATTGTCTTGCTGAAATATCCATCCCCTGCGTAACTTCAACTTCGTCACTGATTCTTCCACATTATTGTCAAGAATCTGCTGATACTGAGTTGAATCCATGCGACCCTCAACTTTAACAAGATTCCCAGTGCCGACATTGGCCACACAGCCACAAAGCATGATGGAACCTCCACCAAATTTTGCTGTGGGTAGCAAGTGCTTTTCTTGGAATGCCGTGTTTTTTTGCCTCCATGCATAACGCCTTTTTGTATGACCAAACAACTCAATCTTTGTTTCATCAGTCCACAGGACCTTCGTCCAAAATGTAACTGGCTTGTCCAAATGTGCTTTTGCATACCTCGGGCATCTCTGTTTGTGGCGTGCTTGCATTCGCATCACTCTCCCATACAGCTTCTCCTTGTGCAACATGCGCTGTATTGTTGACCAATGCACAGTGACACCATCTGCAGCAAGATGATGCTGCAGGTCTTTGGAGGTGGTCTGTGGATTGTCCTTGACTGTTCTCACTGTTCTTCTTCTCTGCCTTTCTGATATTTTTCTTGGCCTGACACTTCTGGGCTTAACAAGAACTGTACCTGTGTTCTTTCATTTCCTTACTATGTTCCTCACAGTGGAAACTGACAGTTTAAATCTCTGAGACAACTTTTTGTATCCTTCCCGTGAACAACTATGTTGAATAATCTTTGTTTTCAGATCATTTGAGAGTTGTTTTGAGGAGCCCATCATGCCACTCTTCATAGGAGATTCAAATAGGAGAACAACTTACAAGTGGCCACCTTAAATACCTTTTCTCATGATTGGATACACCTGCCTATGAAGTTCAAAGCTCAATGAGGTTACAAAACCAATTTAGTGCTTCAGTAAGTCAGTAAAAAGTACTTTGAAGTGTTCAAAACAAGAAATTGATAAGGGTGCCCATACTTATGCACCTGTCAAATTTAGTTTAAATGCAGATTGCACATTTTCTGTTAGTACAATAAACCTCATTTCAATTCAGAAATATTACTGAGTCCATCATTTATTAGATATATGAAACTGAAATAGCGGTTTCAAAAACCCAAATTGTTATAAAGAAAAAAGGTTAACATTAATAGGGGTGCCCAAACTTTTTCATATGACTGTATGTGTGTGATCCAGGTTCATTTATTTGCTCTCGTTATTCCCTTTCATGTAATTGTATATGCTGTATTGTTTTGTTTACCTTTGTAACATCTTTTATGTTTATAAACACTGCCTACTTTTCAGATTAAATATCTAAAATTAATAGTGTATGGCTTCGGGATGTGGTTTTTAGATTAAGAGGAATAAAGCTACCTCTAACATGTGTCCAATCGACCTGTATAAGCAAAAGACCCAGATTCCAGCAATGTGTCACTTACTTGGCTGCTTTCTGAAGTTTTGATAAATAGTTTTATCTGCATAAGATCTACCAGTTCTCAAAATGCTCCTGTGTATAACCCCACCCACACCACTGATTTGCAGCTGTGTAGAATGAGCATTGAGAACAAGCTGCCAATCAGGTGGGGGAGCCGGGTTATACAGAGCTAATGGAGATGGAGGGTACATGGCAGCAGTTTTACTAGCTCTGTAGTGATAAACCCCTAGCGATAATACAGTAATTTTTATCAAAACTGCAGCAAGCAGTAAATGACACATCATTGGAATCAGAGTCACAGTCTGTCACGGGTAACAGACAGTCCTGCGGTGTCCAACAATAGAAGGTCACAGCATTTAGCTGCGCAAAATACTTCCTGACTTTCTATTATTTCTACTGTTAGTATTCAGTGTACTGGTATCTCCTCTGCTGGTTTTTCATCCTTTTTTCTTTAAGACCCAGCGGAGCTCCAGTATTTAAACCCAATTGGAAATAAAGATTATAATCTTTATTTCCAATTGGGTTTAAATACTCTCATTTTCCCTGAACTTGTGCTGGTGATATTCAGTTCTTTCACAAGCTCTGGATGCAAGCAGGCGGCTTGTACATACCAGTAGGAGCATTGTTGCTCTTTACCGAACTTCTGAGTCGTCTAGAGATAAGTTGTATATTGTTTCCCCTTGTTTGTTATCCCTGTGTGTCCTTTAGTGCCTTGTGGGGTTGACGAAGAGCTCATCCCATCCGATCCCTACCTAGGGTCCAGATCATGGTCAGCCTAGGGTCAGGTATCCAGCTCTGCTCATAGATGTGGAACCTATCTAAGGTGGTGAGGGAACCCAGGGCCCAGCGGTAGGCTTGATCAGAGGTCACCATCTCCCCATTTGCTACACACAGGGTTTCTCTTTCGCCATTCACTTGGTACTTCCCTGTACCTAATATGACACTGTCTTTATATTATTCTGATTTTTAATTAGGGGGTAAACACTTAGTGACAGAATCCCAGAAAATTCACAAATCCCCAGCATACAGTTAGGTCCAGAAATATTTGGACAGTGACACAAGTTTTGTTATTTTAGCTGTTTACAAAAACATGTTCAGAAATACAATTATATATATAATATGGGCTGAAAGTGCACACTCCCAGCTGCAATAAGAGAGTTTTCACATCCAAATCGGAGAAAGGGTTTAGGAATCATAGCTCTGTAATGCATAGCCTCCTCTTTTTAAAGGGACCAAAAGTAATTGGACAAGAGACTCTAAGGGCTGCAATTAACTCTGAAGGCGTCTCCCTCGTTAACCTGTGATCAATGAAGTAGTTAAAAGGTCTGGGGTTGATTACAGGTATGTGGTTTTGCATTTGGAAGCTGTTGCTGTGACCAGACAACATGCGGTCTAAGGAACTCTCAATTGAGGTGAAGCAGAACATCCTGAGGCTGAAAAAAAAAGAAAAAATCCATCAGAGAGATAGCAGACATGCTTGGAGTAGCAAAATCAACAGTCGGGTACATTCTGAGAAAAAAGGAATTGACTGGTGAGCTTGGGAACTCAAAAAGGCCTGGGCGTCCACGGATGACAACAGTGGTGGATGATCGCCGCATACTTTCTTTGGTGAAGAAGAACCCGTTCACAACATCAACTGAAGTCCAGAACACTCTCAGTGAAGTAGGTGTATCTGTCTCTAAGTCAACAGTAAAGAGAAGATTCCATGAAAGTAAATACAAAGGGTTCACATCTAGATGCAAACCATTCATCAATTCCAAAAATAGACAGGCCAGAGTTAAATTTGCTGAAAAACACCTCATGAAGCCAGCTCAGTTCTGGAAAAGTATTCTATGGACAGATGAGACAAAGATCAACCTGTACCAGAATGATGGGAAGAAAAAAGTTTGGAGAAGAAAGGGAACGGCACATGATCCAAGGCACACCACATCCTCTGTAAAACATGGTGGAGGCAACGTGATGGCATGGGCATGCATGGCTTTCAATGGCACTGGGTCACTTGTGTTTATTGATGACATAACAGCAGACAAGAGTAGCCGGATGAATTCTGAAGTGTACCGGGATATACTTTCAGGCCAGATTCAGCCAAATGCCGCAAAGTTGATCGGACGGCGCTTCATAGTACAGATGGACAATGACCCCCAAGCATACAGCCAAAGCTACCCAGGAGTTCATGAGTGCAAAAAAGTGGAACATTCTGCAATGGCCAAGTCAATCACCAGATCTTAACCCAATTGAGTATGCATTTCACTTGCTCAAATCCAGACTTAAGACGGAAAGACCCACAAACAAGCAAGACCTGAAGGCTGCGGCTGTAAAGGCCTGGCAAAGCATTAAGAAGGAGGAAACCCAGCGTTGGGTGATGTCCATGGGTTCCAGACTTAAGGCAGTGATTGCCTCCAAAGGATTCGCAACAAAATATTGAAAATAAAAATATTTTGTTTGGGTTTGGTTTATTTGTCCAATTACTTTTGACCTCCTAAAATGTGGAGTGTTTGTAAAGAAATGTGTACAATTCCTACAATTTCTATCAGATATTTTTGTTCAAACCTTCAAATTAAACGTTACAATCTGCAATTGAATTCTGTTGTAGAGGTTTCATTTCAAATCCAATGTGGTGGCATGCAGAGCGCAACTCGCGAAAATTGTGTCACTGTCCAAATATTTCTGGACCTAACTGTATGTATCATAAATGTTACTTGCTTTTCACAAAGAGATAGACCCCTTTTTCTGGTCTCTTCTACACCCATAATTTAAACTGTAATAAAGGTTTGTGGGCAGAGACGAGTGAACCTAAATAGTAAAGTTCAGTGTTTGTACCAAATACAGACTTTATAAAAAAAAAAATCAGTTTTAGAGTTCGGAGTTCGGGTGCTTTATTTATCCTAACCACTTGATCTAGCATCGCTGTGCTCGGGTACACTCAGTGCTCGGCCAAGTGCGAGTCGCTTGCAGTGTTTGAATGGCTTTCACGGGGAGGTAAAAAAATTGCTATAGAATGTATTGTGCACAAGGAGAAAACTCTGTCCTCCCTCACAAGATACTAAATGCTCTGTTTATTGCCGGTTGAATGTGGGCGTAGACCCGAGCTGCCCAACGAGTGACTTCCAATGGGGTTCATGACAAGTCCGGTTCCCGATCTGAACGTTATCTAAAGTCCGACTGAAAGCTGAACCCGAACTTCAATGGGTGCACTTATCTCTATTTGTGGGTAGCCCCACAAAAAAAAAATCCCTTGGATATCAGACAAAAAAACTAAAGGATTTTATATATTACAACAATTATCCTTTATAAAAAGATCATTTTTATAACATTAACACTAGAAGTTCCAGAGAGGGGTCATTTAACATTTCTACCTTTGGAATCCAGAGACTGGTCGAATGACCTGAAGGATTTTAGCTAACACCCTATAATCACCGTTTTTTGTTCTGTAATTAAGGCCATTAGGGGTACTTCTCGCATAGCGAGATCGCTGCTGAGTCACGGTTTTTGTGACGCAGCAGTGACCTCATTAGCGATCTCGCTCTGTGTGACACTGAGCAGCGATCTGGCCCCTGCTGTGAGATCGCTGCTCGTTACACACAGTGCTGGTTCATTTTTTTTGACGTTGCTCTCCCGCTGTGAAGCACACATCGCTGTGTGTGACAGCGAGAAAGCAACGATCTGAATGTGCAGGGAGCCGGCGTCTGGCAGCCTGCGGTAAGCTGTAACCAAGGTAAATATCGGGTAACCAAGGGAAGCCCTTTCTTGGCTACCCGATATTTACCTTGGTTACTAGCGTCCGTCGCTCTCAGGCTGCCAGTGCCGGCTTCCTGCACACGTAGCTGGAGTACAGATCGGGTAAATAAGCACAGAGGTTTGCTTATTAACCCGATGTGTACTCTGGATAGGAGTGCAGGGAGTACAAAGGTAAATAAATATCGGGTAACCAAGCACTTCATTACCCGATATTTACCTTAGTTACCAAGTGCAGCGTCGCTTCCACGCGTCGCTGCTGGCTGGGGGCTGGTCACTGGTCGCTGGTGAGATCTGCCTGATTGACAGCTCACCAGCGACCATGTAGCGACGTACCAGCGATCCTGACCAGGTCATATCGCTGATGGGATCACTGGAGCAGCGCTAAAGTGTGACGGTACCCTTACTGTCGCACCACAGGAGGTTGTTGTTTTCCATTGAGTTTAGCCATTTAGTTTCTACTTAGTTCTATTCAGTTTGGACTAAGGGTCAATTGACCTTCTTTCGGGACTTCAGGGGGGAGCTCAAAATTTTTAGGACTTCGTGTTAAGAGCCCAATTTATCCGGGAGCCACTCTTGATTAAGTGGTGCATGCCTCTTCATGAATCCGGAGCGTTTGACGAGTGGTATGTGCCTTCTTGTACCATGCTAGAAATATTACTTCCTTCAGGGACTGGAGTGAGATTTCTGGCAAAGGGAACGCCACAGCTTGTCATGAATTAAAGTAGCTGTGCTGTCACGCCCCCGTCCCACCCAAGTTCTGCCAATTTTGGAAAATGCCAAAAGCCACCAAATGTTGACTCAACTTTCTGAATTTTTGAGACTTTTCAGAGCTTTTGTGACAATTTTTTTTACATAAATGCTTTGATGATTTGGGACCAGAGTGTCTTAAGGCTATGTGCCCACGCTGCGGAAAATGCGCGGATTTTGCCGCGGATTTTTCAGAAATCTGCAGCACAGCTACTCCCCAGCCCTTTCTATGGCATTTGGGAATTGCTGTGTCCACGGTGCGGATTTTTCCGCAGCGGAAATACTGCGGATTTCACTGCGGAAAAATCTGCAGCATGTCAATTATTCTTGCGGATTTACCTGCAGATTTTGCCCATTCAATTGAATGTCAAAAAACGCAAAATCCGCAACGAAATCCGCACCAATGGAAAGGTGCGGATTCCGGGGGAATGCTGCGGATTTAGCTGCAGAAAAATCTGCGGATACAGAGTCCCGTGGGCACGTAGCCTTATAACTTCCACATATTTAGGATGCAGTGTGATTCAAGTCTCCCCTCACTAATTTTGTGTGAAATGCCTACAGGTCTGCGCCAACTCAAGAGGTTTACAGGCAAAATCATCACATCTAGACACTAGAGAAAGCTAGGCATGAACAATATACAGTATATTTTACAAGCATTTATTGACAAAACAACAAGATTTGAAATGCAATTATATACAATGTCATATACGTCAGAGTTCCTATCTCCAATCTGGGGCTGCACTTTTTAGTAAATAAAGCAGTGGGAAACCTGAAATTAGTGAATTATCTAAATATAATCCAGTATCAAAACTATTCAAAAATATTCCTAAAGGCTCTCAAAAGGGCTATCAGTGTGTCAGCTAAAAAAGAAAATGAATATTCACTGCTCCCCACACCATAATCCCGCCCACCTCTAGACAATGAAGGCAGCGCTAACCAAGAGGTGGGCGGTATTATTTGCGTGGGGAGCAGTGAATATTCATTCTCTTTAATATTGGGTACACATGACTACCCAGCCGCTGGCTTACTGCTGTAGCTGGGCGATCACGTGTGTTTATTAGAGAATGAATATTGACTGCTCCCCAAGCCCAAAATCCTGGCTGTGGGGAGCAATGAATATTCTGCGAGCTGATGTCTGCGTGTAACTGGGGGCACATGGCAGCAATGTCATGCGCTGCGCCGTTTACATGCTAAAGTCACTTGCCAGCATCAGAAGAGAACACCATGCACCGGGCGAGCGGAGGGATGGTGAGTATAATCATTTATTTTCTTATGTGTGCAGCGTGATGGGGAAATATATACACGAATGGGCCTGAGATGAGGGTCATATTTACAAGGATGGGGACATATGTACTAGAAAAAGAGCCATATATACCAGGATGGGGATCATATATACTAGTATGTGATAAAGATAGGCAACATATATACCAGGATGAAAGACATATATACGAGTATGGGAGACACATATACCTTGAAGGGGCCCAGTATGGGGGGACATTAGTACAGGATTGGGGGATTTTATCTCCGTAACAGTGTCAGCAGCAGATCCTACCCATAACAGTGCTTCATGACCACATTTTTTGCGTTAATTTTTTCCCTATATTCCTCCTTCAAAACTTAGGTATGTCTTATGGTCAAAAAAATACAATAATTTCTAAAAAGAAAGAAAATGGTTTTTTTCCTCACAAAGTCTTACTTAAGGAACTGTAGCTTATTTTAGGATAAAACCCTTTAAATTAGGATACATCATGATGGCTTCTCTGTGTGACTCATCTGACAACAGGACCTAATTAATGATAAAAACATTTGGCAAATTCTGAAAGCAAAAATGGCTGCTCTGCTCTGTTTGTTTTCTGATGTGGGCAAGACTTCATTTACCAGTTAAACATTTCAATTTTTCACAACATGAAAAAGGTTCCTTCCCTGTGCGGCTTCTTCACATGTTTAACAAGATGTGATTTCTGAGAATTACATTTTCCACATTCAGAACATAAAAATGGTTTATTTTGTGTGATTTTTTTGATGGTGAACAAGACCTGATTTCCAATTAAAACATTTTCCACATTCTGGGCATGAAAATGGCTTCTCCCCGGTGTGACATCTTTGATGCACAACAAGTTCTGATTTCCAATTAAAACATTTCCCACATTCTGAACATGAAAATGGCTTCTCCCCACTGTGAGATCTTTGATGCTGAACAAGTTTTGATTTCTGAATAAAACATTTCCCACACTCTGAACATGAAAATGGCTTCTCCCCGGTGTGACATCTTTGATGCACAACAAGATCTGATTTCCGAATAAAACATTTCCCACATTCTGAACATGAAAATGGCTTCTCCCCTGTGTGAAATTTTTGATGCTGAACAAGTTTTGATTTCCAATTAAAACATTTCCCACACTCCGAACATGAAAATGGCTTCTCCCCTGTGTGACATCTTTGATGCACAAGAAGTTCTGATTTCCAATAAAAACATTTCCCACACTCTAAACATGAAAATGGCTTCTCCCCAGTGTGAGATCTTTGATGCTGAACAAGTTTTGATTTCCGAATAAAACATTTCCCACACTCTGAACATGAAAATGGCTTCTCCCCGGTGTGACATCTTTGATGCACAACAAGTTCTGATTTCCAATTAAAACATTTCCCACACTCTGAACATGAAAATGGCTTCTCCCCAGTATGAGATCTTTGATGCTGAACAAGTTTTGATTTCCGAATAAAACATTTCCCACACTCTGAACATGAAAATGGCTTCTCCCCGGTGTGACATCTTTGATGCACAACAAGATCTGATTTCTGAATAAAACCTTTCCCACACTCTGAACATGAAAATGGCTTCTCCCCAGTGTGACATCTTTGATGCACAACAAGTTCTGATTTCAAATTAAAACATTTCCCACACTCTGAACATGAAAATGGCTTCTCACCGGTGTGAGATCTTTGATGCGGAACAAGATCTGATTTCCGAATAAAACATTTACCACATTCTGAACATGAAAATGGTTTCTCCCCTGTATGAGATCTTTGATGCATAACAAGGTGTGATTTCTGAATAAAACATTTCCCACATTCTGAACATGAAAATGGCTTCTCCCCTGTGTGATATCTTTGATGCCTAACAAGGTGTGATTTCTGAATAAAACATTTTCCACATTCTGAACATGAAAATGGTTTCTCCCCTGTATGAGATCTTTGATGCATAACAAAAGCTGATTTCTGAATAAAACATTTCCCACATTCTGAACATAAAAATGGCTTCTCCCCTGTGTGACATCTCTGATGCTTAACAAGATCTGATTTGAAATTAAAACATTTCCCACACTCTGAACATGAAAATGGCTTCTCCCCTGTGTGACGTTTTCCATGGTCAACAAGACTTGATTTCCTAGTAAAACATTTACCACATTCCAAGCATAAAAATGGGTTCGCCCCTGTATGATTTTTTTTATGCATAACAAGATTTGATTTCTGAATAAAACATTTCTCACATTCTGAACATGAAAATGGCTTCTCCCCTGTGTGAATTCTTTGATGCTCAATAAGATTCTGATTGAGTATCTTCTGAGTAAAACATTTTTTACATTCTGGGCATGAAAATGGTTTCTCCCTTGTAGAAGCCGTTTCAAGTTCCACATCCCTTCTGTAACTTTTATTTTGCTTACAAATCTGTGATAAATCGGAATTTTGGTCTTGTTTGAAAAGATCAGATGTTAAAACTTTCCGAGGAAGGACTGGAGGTATATCTGGGACAACAGTATGCTCTTCATATGCATCATGTGTGATACTTTCATCATCTGTTTTACATTCTGAAGATAATAGATTTCCATCTGAACTCCCAATACAGTCATCTGCTAAAAATAAACAGAATGTTTTAATGATATTATCTTGAGAGTACATTTTTTTTAAACCATAATATCAGAAATTAAATTAGGAAAAAATGTATTCTGAATCTGTTGTCCAATTTCGACATATCTAATGATATGTCGTCGGGGTCACAGAATTCGTGAGGCACATCCGGCATCGTTAGCGACGTTGTTGCGTGTGACACCTACGAACGCGCATTAACGATCAGAAATACTCACCTAATCATTGATCGTTGACACGTCGTTCATTTTCAAAAGATCATTGCTCGTTCTGGAAGCAGGTTGTTCGTCGTTCCTGAGGCAGCACACATCGCTATGTGTGACACCCCGGGAACGATGAACAACAGCATTCCTGCATCCTCCGGCAACAAGGTGGGCGTGACGTTCATTCGGCTGCTCTCCGCCCCTAAGCTTCTATTGGTGGCCCGCTGTGTGACGTTGCTGTGACTCTGCACGAACCTCCCCCTTAGAAAAGAGGTTGTTCGCCGGCCACAGCGAAGTCGTTAGGACGGTAAGTTTAACGCATCCTAGCGATAATGTGCGCCACGGGCAACGATTTGCCCGTGACGCACAAACGACGGGGGCGGTGCAAACGCTAGCGACATCGCTAGCGATGTCGCTGCGTGTAAAGCAGTCTTAAGAGTAGCCATAGGCGATCCTCCCGATGGTCGGGATTGGGGAGACTCGTCCGATTATTTTGTAAAGATCGAGATCGGGATCAAGATAACACGATCTTGCGTCCGATCACCGATATTGGTATTGACAGTTATGGGATGGGGCGGGAAAGGGGGGCTGTAAAATAAAGAATACACTCAACAATAAACATTGTCATTATACTTACAGGTTCCGCGACGCGTCCTGTACTCTGTCTCCCACCGCTTCCGAGTACGATCATCGCTGTGTCCTCCCGGTAACCAAAGGACCTTTTGTGACGTCATAGCCATGTGATCAGTCACGTGGGCATGTTGTATTATCTCATTGGCTACAGACTGGGTCACATGGCTATGACGTCATGCAAAGGTCCTGTAGTGTCAGCATGCTTGCCGGTAGACGGTGCTCGCCCGAGCTTCCAGTACTCGGTATATTTGGCGACCGCCGTATACCGGCGAGATGCTCGGGCACATGCCTGGCCCCCCTCCCTGCATGTTGGCGCTCTTTACAGAGTCAGCCCACATGCAGGGATTGGCTGCCACAGCCGGTGATGAATAGCGGCGCCGGGAATCAGGTGATCAGAGATCACCATTGCTATAGTAACCCGCTCGTTAGGTTACTATGGCAACAGTGGCAGCGGTGATGGCAACAGTGGCATCGGTGAGGTCACCGTTTACCAACCCGCAGCCTCTGATCACTAATTGAGTGATTAGACAGCGCGGGGAGCAGCAGCAGCATTTTTCCACCCCCCCCCCCCCTGTGCATTCTGATATAGCAGAGCTAGATCGGTGACAGAAGACTAGAATCGTGGAGGGGTGAGAGGGATTAAAAAAGATGGAGTCCCTAAGTGTGTCTGTGTATTTAATTCTATTAAAGTATATTTTCTCTGTGTGATGTCTTTTTTTGAACCCTTTATTGGAGATTCTTAATGGCCGGGTCAAACTTTCCTGACATTAAGAATCTCGGGCTTAATACCAGCTGGTAAAACAAAGCTGGTGTTAACCCCTTATTACCCAGCGTGCCACCCGCTACCAGGGCCACTGGAAGAGTTGGATACAGCACCAGCAGACGGCACCTCTTTAAAAGCGCCATTTTATGGGGCAACTGCGGACTGCAATTCGCAGTGCAGGGGGGCCCAGAAAGCTTGGGCCACCCTGCGCTGTGGATTCCAATCCCCAGCTGCCTAGTAGTACCTGGCTGGACACAAAAATTGGGCAAAGCCCACGTCGTTTTTTTTAAATTTTTTCATGAAATTCATGAAATAATTAAAAAAAAGGCTTCCCTATATTTTTCGTTCTCAGCCGGGTACAAATAGGCAGCTGGGAGTTGGGGGCAGCCCATACCTGCCTGCTGTACCTGGCTAGCATAAAAAAATATGGCGAAGTCTAAGCCACTTTTTATTTATTTTTGGCAAAAACGTTTTTTTGAAAAAAGGGCCTCCCCGTATTTTGATTGCAAGCCAAGATAAAGCCAGGCAGATGGGGGTGGCAGCCCGTAGCCATCTGCTTTATGTGTGCTGAGAATCAAAAATATGGAGCGCTTCATCATTTTTTAAAATTATTTATTTACTCTTATACAACTGTATATTGTGTACAATATATACAGTACAGACCAAAAGTTTGGACACAGCTTCTCATCTCTAGAATAACTGTTAAGAGGAGACTTTGTGCAGCAGGCCTTCATGGTAAAATAGCTGCTAGGAAACCACTGCTAAGGACAGGCAACAAGCAGAAGAGACTTGGTTGGGCTAAAGAACACAAGGAATGGACATTAGACCAGTGGAAATCTGTGTTTGGTCTGATGAGTCCAAATTTCAGATCTTTGGATCCAAAGACCGTGTCTTTGTAGAAAAGGTGAACGGATGGACTCCACATGGCTGGTTCCCACCGTGAACCATGGAGGAGGAGGTGTGATGGTGTGGGGGTGCTTTGCTGGTGACACTGTTGGGGATTTATTCAAGATTGAAGGCATACTGAACCAGCATGGCTACCACAGCATCTTGCAGCAGCATGCTATTCCATCCTGTTTGCGATTAGTTGGACCATCATTTATTTTTCAACAGGACAATGACCCCAAACACACGTCCAGGCTGTGTAAGGGCTATTTGACTAAGAAGGAGAGTGATGGGGTGCTACGCCAGATGACCTGGCCTCCACAGTCACCAGACCTGAAACCAATCGAGATGGTTTGGGGTGAGCTGGACCACAGAGTGAAGGCAAAAAGGTGAACAAGTGCTAAGCATCTCTGGGAACTCCTTCAAAACTGTTGGAAGACCATTTGGGTTACTACCTCTTGAAGCTCATCAAGAGAATGCCAAAAGTGTGCAAAGTAGTAATGAAAGCAAAAGGTGGCTACTTTGAAGAACCTAGAATATAAGACATATTTTCAGTTGTTTCACACTTTAAAGGAGTGGTTCACTCATTTTTTTTATTTTCTCTAGGAGTTACACTTACTATTATCGGCGTTTTCTGCATTGGCATCTATTTCCAATTCTGGCACTGAGCGGCGCTATCCTGCACGCTCAGTGCCTGTCACATGACCCCCTGGAGCTGTGGCCGCCAGTATACTCTTACGTCCCGACAAGTTCCGGGCTCTAAAACTTGACGGGTACGTCAGAGGAGGCTGGAGCCACTCAGATTTAGTGACAGGGCTGTGGGCGGTGACAACCGCACGTCACAGCCCAGCATCAAGGGGAGGATCCGGAGGACGTCAGTATGGAGCGCTGAAGACGGCTGAGCGTCGGGCAGATGGTGAGGCACGGGGCGCCAGGGTGGAGTACAGGGGGGGATCTTCAGCTGAAATCCCCCCCTGTCACGTAAGTATCTGATCACACTCTCCACCCGCCCGCTCTGCTGCGATGTCAGGAGAGCGGGCGGTGTCGGGCTGTGTGATCATGTGCTCCTCCAAGCAGCACTACAGGACGCAGCAAGACACTGACAGGCTGGTCCCATGCAGCACCGCATGTGTCAGAGCAGCGCATGTCACCGCTCTGCCACCTGTCCTGCTGCATGGGACCAACTGTCTGCACTCTGTCACCTGCACCACAAGTCACAGAGTGGAGACAGTTGGTAACAGAGCACCTCTCTCCCCCTCTCTCTTCTTTCCCCACTCTCTTCTCTCCACCCCTCTCTTCTCTCCCCCCACTCTCTTCCCCGACCCCTCTTTTCTCTCCCTCCCCTCTTCCCTGCCCCCCTCTTATCCCTCTCTCCTCTCCCCCCTCTTTTCCCTCCCTCTCTCTTTTCCCTCCCTCTCTTCCCTCTCTCTCTCTCTCTTTTCCCTCTCTCTCTCTCTTTTCCCTCTCTCTCTCCTGGCATGGTCAGTACAGAAATCTCTAGATCGTGGAAGAGTGAGAGGGAGTAATAAACATGGAGTCCCTACTGTGTCTGTGTATTTATTTCTAATAAAGTATTTTTCTCTGTGTGATGTCTTTTTTTTTTTTTAACCCTTTATTGGAGATTCTTAATGGCCAGGTCAAACTTGGCCTGACATTAAGAATCTAGGGCTTTATACCAGCTGGTAAAACATAGCTGGTATTAACCCCTTATTACCCAGCGTGCCACCTGCCACCAGGGCCACTGGAAGAGTTGGATACAGGGCCAGAAGATGGTGCTTCTATGAAAGCGCCATTTTCGGGGGCGGCTGTGGACTGCGATTCGCAGCGGGGGGCCCAGAAAGCTTGGGCCAACCTGTGCTGCGGATTCCAATCCCCAGCTGCCTAGTTGTGCCTGGCTGAACACAAAAAAATGAGCGAAGGCCACGTCATTTTTTTTTAAAATTACTTCATGAAATAATTTAAAAAAAATGGGCTTCCCTATATTTTTGGTTCCCAGCCGGGTACAAATAGGCAGCTGGGGGTTGGGGGCAGCCCGTAGCTGCCTGCTGTACCTGGCTAGCGCACAAAAAATATGGCGAAGCCCACGTCATTTTTTTAAAAAGTTTTTAGGCAAAAATCTTTATAAAAAAAAAAAAGGCCTCCCTGGATTTCCATTGCCAGTGAAGGTAACACCAAGCAGCGGGGGTTAGCAGCCAGTAGCTGCTTGGGTAATCCTTAGCAATAGAAAATGCAGCGGGAGCCCACACTTCATTTTTTTACCCCTAACCCTAGGGTTAGGATTATGTGATTTTTTTTTATTATTATTTTTAATGAATTTAAAAAAAAAAAAAAAAAAAAAAAAAAAAAAAAAAAAAATCGACACAGGCTTCGCCCATCGAGCACCAGAGCATTTTACTGCTCATTCATCCCTACTCCTGACCACAGCGCCAGCAGAACACGTAATCAGATGGCTCCAGTGTCGGCCGATTACTTGTTCTGTGTCCCCCTGCATCCATCGAAGTCACCTGAGTTTAGTCCAGCACTGGAGTCAACTGATCTGAACTCAGCTGAACTCCAGCCCGCACACGATGGATGCAGGGGGACACAGAACAAGTAAGGTCTAAGCCACACGGTGAGAAAAACAGTGCAAGTGGAGTGCGATAAAACATTGCATTCCATTCGGACCAATATTAGCCTGTGTGTCAGCGCACATGAGCAATTATTTTCTCAGCCCTAATTGGACCGAGAAAATAATCGCAGCATGCTGCAATTGTAATGCAAGACTCTTTCTCTTTTACCCATTCAAGTGTATGGGGTGAGAGAAAAATCACACTGCGCTTGCGGTACATCGGTGTACCGCAAGTGAAGAGCGAGAATCACAATAGCCGACTACGTAGGAGAGAGGGAGAGAAATCCCCCCCACCCCTCCTCAGTGCTGGCCCGCCCCTCTTGAGTGCCGGACCTCCAGCTGAGCGTACCATAGTCAATGTCCCAGTCAATGAAGAACAGAATGTTCTCTATTGGCTGGGAGAGCCGTGCAGTGACCTGAGCCAACATCAATAGGTCAGCCCATGTCATTGCAGGGCATGATGAGTGCTGCTGTCAGGAGGTTAGTGAGGTACATTACCTGAGATGATCGCTGCACTCCTGACAGCAGCGCTGTCACTGAGTTCAATGACCGCCGCCTTCACAAACCAAGTATCGCGAGCGGCCCGTAATGTCACCACTAGTCACAGTCTCGGGTCGACAGCGAGAGGTGATGTGACAAGAGGTGGGCAAAGAAGTGCTTCCGTGTTGCTTCCGGGAATTTTGCGGACCCATTGACTTGTGTTGAGTCACGGTTCGTTATTACGGAACAGAATAGGACATGTTCCATAATAACGGAGCGGACATACGGCATCCGATGTGTTTTGTTTTGTAGGATCGGATGCACATGAAAGTGCTACCGTGTGCCATCCGATCCTACACAAAAGACATTGAAAAGATGGTCCTGTCCGTGGGTCCGCAAAAAAACAGGAACTGACCAGGACAAACGGAACGGTCATGTGAATGAGCCCACCTGCAGCTATTGCAGCGTGTGCGGGCTGGGAGATCAGGAGTCAGCTGACTCCAGTACCGGCCGATAAATTCTGTGTCCCGCTGCAGAAGGATCCAGTAAAATAACGGTTGCATGCGCTGCACATTTATTCCACAGGATCCGGTCATAAGCGGTTTGCGGTTTTTTGCCTACAGGCAAAAAAAACG